>NC_085866.1:2135764-2138264 GCF_034702125.1 Engraulis encrasicolus
AAGCCTCGTGCTCGGTTCTCTCAGTGTTTCGCCAATCAGCAAACAGTTGAGAGTGGTGACGTAGAACTCACCCGCGAGCTCCGTTACTGATTGGTTAAGGTAACTATATTCACACTTTTGTTTTGTTATTTGTATGCTTTTGCGACGCTATAACGTAACAGGCACGCTAATAAAGCACAATATGGGTTTTAATTTGAGTTTGGAACTTAAATTAATTTAAATGATAGAGTAAGATCAGACCATCTCCCATCGTCCACGGAGACAGATTCCTCATGGCTTTTGCCAGACTGATTGACGGAGTCAACAGTCGGCTATTCGCCCAGGCTACCTTCAAACCACCACCTACTGTACCACCCAGGGCCCTGAATCAACTTTTTTCATTACCGGCCAAAATGGCTAATAGATGTTCATCTCACTAGCCAAACATACACTAACCAATGGGTCAAAGTGGCTAGTAAGTTGGTGTTTTCTACCAGCCAAACTGAAATTTCACCAGAATTTGGCCCGTTGGCTGGTGTTAATTTAGAGCCCTGGTACCACCACATACTCTGTTTGAACGCAGTTGCCGTTTCCCAGGTGGGCTTTGACTTCGCTTTCATAGGGACTGGTTAGACAGGTTGTGATCGCGGGGGTTGGAATGGCTTGGAAACATGATGAAAGACACAAGAAGGTCTGCTTTGGTTGTTTTGTACCTCACCAAACTGCTTCAAAAACCACAGAATAGATCAGAGATGTGTCTGATGATGCCAGCTTTCCCTTTTGCATTACAGTTGTGCATCAGGTGCTGTGTTCTTCAAAGACCCTTGTCTTCTTCCAAATGTTTAAACCAGCTGCAATAACTCTCAGAAGTCCTTCATCCTGTATATTGAAGTCGATATACCAACAGACCAACAGTCATCATATTAAGGGCCTGTCCGTACACCAGTTAGATATTTTAGCAAACAGATTTTTTTTCATCCGCTCGTATGATGCATCTGCACATCAGTTGGATAAAATAAGAATTAAACTGATTAACAGTTCAGCCATGTCACACTCTCAGCTGTCAACCATGTCTACACGCAACTAAATTAAATGTTTCAATATTCGTCTGCCCAGATAACAACCTTTGAACTTAGCAACTATGTCAGTTTCCATAGTAACCCGTTTAGTTTTCTTCCATTTCCCGATTGGTTCTTGAACAGTTGGGAGGTTCTTTCTGGCCATTCCCATGTCCCCTCTGGTCCCACACAGGTCCCCACACTGCAGAAAATAACATCTTAAAGGGACACTGTGTGAGATTTTTAGTTGTTTATTTCCAGAATTCATGCTGCCCATTCACTAATGTTACCCTTTTCATGAATACTTACCACCAGCATCAAATTCTAAGTACCGGTATTCATTATGACTGGAAAAATTGCACTTCTCCATGGTCCGCCATTTTGAATTTCCAAAAATAGCCATTTTTAGCTGCAAAAATGACTGTACTTGGACCATACTAGAAAATATTTGTTTATTACTCAGTAAACTTTCATGTAAAGATCAAATTTGGCAATAGGCAGCCCATTTCCTGCACAGTGTCCCTTTAACAAGCTTATTTCTCTAGTGTCAAGTGAAAGCATCTACTGGTAGTCAATCTTAGTAAATCATAAAACAGTAAATAAATAGTACTTTTGAACTAGAACTTTTAGACTATGAAGACTTGTTTTAATACATTTTGTCCAAGGAGTCTTGAAACAAGTCTAAACAGTCTACATTCTAGTTCTAAGTTCTAGTTCAAAAGTACTAGTTATTAGGTGATTTTTACTTAAATTAAGATTGACTAGATATTTTTACTTGAAACTAGATTGATAAGAAGCCTGATAAGATTTCATTTTTTTGCAGTGTACACACCACTACTGAAAGTACATCTTGTGTACCGAATCCAATTCCGCACCCAAGAAATTCCTACTGAGTATTGTATAGTAAGAACTGCCTCGCTTTCTGTCCATATTACCATACGAAGAACTGCCTCGCTTTCTGTCCATATACTATGATACTTATACAAAGAAATGCCTCGCTTTTTGTCCTTAAACTATAGTAACCTTATGAAGAACTGCCTCGCTTTCTGTCTTATAGTTACCATACGAAGAACTGCCTCGCTTTCTGTCTTATAGTTACCATACGAAGAACTGCCTCACTTTCTGTCCTTAAACTATAGTAATCGCTTTCTGTCCTTAAACTATAGTAATCGCTTTCTGTCCTTAAACTATAGTAATCGCTTTCTGTCCTTAAACTATAGTAATCGCTTTCTGTCCATATAGTACCCATACAAAGAACTGCCTCACTTTCTGTCCATATACTATAATACTTATACAAAGAACTGCCTCACTTTCTGTCCATATACTATAATACTTATACAAAGAAATGCCTCACTTTTTGTCCTTAAACTATAGTAACCTTATGAAGAACTGACTTGCTTTTTGTCCTTAAACTATAATAATAGCTCTCTGTCCTATATTAACCATATGAAGAACTGCCTCGC
>NC_085866.1:2148264-2155764 GCF_034702125.1 Engraulis encrasicolus
CGGCCGACACTGAAAATAACTGTCAGTCTCACTCTCATGCAGTAACTGAGCCAAGACTGAGCCGACACTGTCGGCATACGGTAATAGGGCCATTATTGGGCCGCGGAATTGGGCCAACTGTCAGCACTCGCGAAAAAAGGATCGGGCCAACAATGGGCCAGATGAACTTTGCTACCCATGCAGCTCTGATAACTCTCTGTAGTCTCCTCTCTCCTTTTAGCACAGACTGTAAAGCCAGTGTACCACACAAGGAAAGGCAGCCGACGCAGCACACTCCAGATTGTGTCACAGACACAGACAAACACATAGACAAAAAAGGAAAATAAATGTACAAAAAACACATTAAGAAGAATAAGTTTAGATAAAACGTATTATGAGATAAAAAAGTAGCCTATTTGCTGCATAGTCAGAAACAATGACACTCCTCTGTGTATACACAGTAAGAAATGCAGTGTGAATTCAACACTTAGAGAGTGCTTTGGGACCAAATAAACTCTAGAAGATGTTAAATCGACTCTGTCAGTGTTGCATTAACACTGCAGTTTTTACTGTGTACTGTATTAATTTCCCTCTTAAAAGTCTCTAATGAGGGCAGAGATGAAGATGATGCTGCCTCTGCCTCTGCCTCTGCCTCTGCCTCTGCCTCTGCCTCTCCCTCTGCCTCTGCCTCTCCCTCTGCCTCTGCCTCTGCCTCTGCCTCTGCCTCTGCCTCTCCCTCTGCCTCTGCCTCTCCCTCTGCCTCTGCCTCTGCCTCTGCCTCTCCCTCTGCCTCTGCCTCTGCCTCTGCCTCTGCCTCTGCCTCTCCCTCTGCCTCTCCCTCTCCCTCTGCCTCTGTCTCTGCCTCTCCCTCTGCCTCTGCCTCTGCCTCTGCCTCTGCCTCTGCCTCTCCCTCTGCCTCTCCCTCTGCCTCTGCCTCTGCCTCTGCCTCTCCCTCTCCCTCTGCCTCTGCCTCTACCTCTACCTCTGCCTCTGCCTCTGCCTCTCCCTCTCCCTCTGCCTCTACCTCTTCCTCTCCCTCTCCCTCTGCCTCTGCCTCTGCCTCTGCCTCTGCCTCTGCCTCTGGCTCCGGTGAGCTGGTGTACCACACCAGGGATGGCAGCACAGGTGGCGGCGGAGTGGAAGAGAAAGAGGAAGACGAGGGTGGTCTTTTATGATGCTGCCCCTGCCCCTGCCTCTGCCTCTGCCTCTGGCTCTGGTGAGATATCTACAGTGGAGCCAGTCAGCGATAGTGTCAGGTGCAGGGTTGCCAGATGAGGCTGATCATTTCCAGCCCAAAAGATGCTCAAAACCCGCCTAGAAGCACAAAATCCCGCCCTATTCTATTGATTTCTATGGCAAAAATGGGGGGGGGGGGTAAAAATGCCATTTTTACCCTCTCCTTTAGCGTCGACTATAAAGCCAGTGTACCACACAAGGGATGGCAGCCGACGCAGCACATTCCAGATTGTGGTTTGATAAAAAGAAGTTTTTGAGAAGAAGATATCGCACACTCTTGTCCATCGTGCTGCAATTTATTAAGAAAACAACGTTTCGGCCCGTATGGCCTTTCTCAAGTTTTCAAAAAATGTTGTTTTCCCGCTACCCGCTACCTGCACTTCGAAACCTCTGGTGTGCGTTAGTTTCCACCTTCAACTGATAAAAAGAAGAACATCAAATGATCAGTCTGCAGCAGCTTGCTCGGTCCCCTTTTCTTTAATATATATATTATTTTTTGGGGCTTTTTCTGCCTTTATTTTTGTGACAGGATAGTTGAGAGAGACAGGAAGCAAGTCGAAGAGAGAGAGAGATGCATGATGGGAGGTCCGGCAAAAGAAAGGACCCAGGCAGGCCGGAATCGAACCCGGGTGGCTTCGCCGGTGTAGCTGATTGTGACACGGCTGGACCTCGGCACACATTTTACATTACATTACATTACATTGCACTTAGCTGACGCTTTCAGTTATTCAAAGCGAGTTACAGTCATTATTTTTTCAGGGTATTGGTTACAGTCCCTGGAGCAATGTGGGGTTAGGCGCCTTGCTCAAGGGCACTTCAAGGGCCATGGATGGAGATGTAGGGAGAGGTCAGGGGGGATTCGAACCGGCAACCCCTAGATTGAAAGACCAACTCTCTAACCACTAGACCTCGGCTGCCCCGGTTGTGGTGGGTGGTGTTCAGATTTCCACCTTGGTAGTCCATGACTGTGCTTCCTTGGTTTTGGCAACTGGTATGATCAGGAGTGGACAAATGGGTATGTTGACCCGGGCCCAGAGAGAGATAGGGGGCCCTTTCAGAATTGGGTCCCCATTACATTGTATGTATTGGGTTGGGGGCCCTTTCAGATGACTTTGTCCTGGGCCCTGCAAAAGCTGTCAGCGTCACCTGGCTATGATAAATGTGTGGGAGAGTCTGTGATGTCCAGTCGTCATGGGTATGGAGGCAGGCTCTGTGGGGAGCCCGTGCTCAGCGTCAGGGCGGATGGAGTCATGCTATCAATCCAGACAGACCGTGGGCGATGTGCGAGGACATTTTTGATATAGGCAACCGTGTCGGGACAGGAAATCCAAATGTACAGTAGGATGTGAAAGCCCACATCCAACTCCCATTGTCATTGTGACACAGTAGCACTACACAGCACACAAGTGAACATTGCACACTGCACACAACAAAATTGCATTTATGCCTCACCCGTGCAAGGTCCAAATGTACAGTAGGATGGCCCTGTGTTGAATGCTCAGCTGAAGCCAGTTAAGTGAAGAGCATCCTTACTGACGTAGCTGTGCTCTCAAGCTAGTACTACTACATGGTAGGGTGCAGAACAGTAGAGGTCTTTAATGGGCATATTTTCGTATTGTTGTCTGTATTGAGATCTTATGGGATTGTGTAAAATCCATGTGATTACTATACTTTGTCATAACGGCAACTACTGCAGAAACCAGGCTGTGTTCATAGATGATAGGTCTGTCTGCGATTTAGGTCATTTAGGTCTGTCTGTGATTATTTTTTTTCCCTTCTATGCCTGAGTATCCTTTTTGCCTTGCAAGAGGTGCAGACAGTCCTGCTCTACAGTATGCGCTGTATTCATAGATGTTACGTCTGGCTGCAATGTTTTTCCTTTTATGCCTGAGTATCCTTCTTGTAGGCAGCCCTGCTCTACAGTATAAATGTACTGCATTACCCCCCCCCCCCTATTTTTCTATGATATTATGGTTGGCTCAGTCCATTGTCTCTATTAAAGACAGACCAATGGAGCGTTCGTTTTTAAAGGGACACTGTGCAGGAAATGGTCAAAAAAGGTTCTGCAACTATGGTGCTCATTGAAACTGGGCTGCCTATTTCCAAATTTGATGTTTACATGAAAGTTTACTCAGTAATAAACAAATATTTTCTAGTATGGTCCAAGCACAGTCATTTTTTCAGCTAAAAATGGCTATTTTTGGAAATTCAAAATGGCGGACCATGGTGAAGATCCCCCTTTTCATGGATGAAAAGTGCAATTTTTCCAGTCATAATGAATACTTAAAATTTGATGCTGGTGGTAAGTATTCATGAAAAAGGTAACATTAGTGAATGGGCAGCATGAATTCTGGAAATAAACACCTGAAAATCTCACACAGTGTCCCTTTAAGGATGGGTGTGCTGATCTGTAAGGCAAAAAACACAAACCGAAAGACCTGCCGCCGGCCCACCGGGAAAATGCCCTGCTTGCCAATTAACTCATTGGCTGCCTTAGCCGTCGAATGACGTCATTTCGAATAGTGATGCCCCCTACCTTCGACGTCGTTCGCCGATAATTGCGTTTTTTTACAGCCACGCCTTGAGGACGGTCTGACCTGTGTTGTGTATTAATTTCACGCCTCTAGTCATGTTCTAACTGTTCCTGTAGGTGGCAGAAGTGTCCTTAGGAACAGTCAGGGCAGGGCATTAGCTCACATCAAGAGGAAATGTCAAGACAAAAACATCCCTTTTTACTATTATAATCTCAAAAGTAGCATAGCAAAATCATTTTTGAAAGTAAAGCACCTGTGACAGTAGTCTACTTTCTTGCCCTCTGATTTTAACACAGGTATTCTACTGATTTTAGTGTCACAGCCTGACAAAAAAAAACTTAATCTCATGACCAAAATACACCCCCCTGTTGCCATCTAGCTAGTAGGAATTGTAACTAGCTTGCCCAAAATACACCATGTTCAACCAGAGATGATCTGTGTGGCAACTGTTTCATTTTGGATAATGTGATCAGCCTACACAACATCAGGATGATGCGTACAAAAGATCATCTAACA
Source organism: Engraulis encrasicolus (assembly GCF_034702125.1). Lineage (NCBI taxonomy): Eukaryota > Metazoa > Chordata > Actinopteri > Clupeiformes > Engraulidae > Engraulis > Engraulis encrasicolus. The sequence goes on from NC_085866.1 coordinate 2,152,530, forward strand.
GGAAAATGCACGGGACTAGTGGTCACCTCAGTTGGGAATGTAGGCTATGGCTATGTTTGCTACGCTAGCTAGCTAGCACGAAATCGCTAACAACTTACAACTAAGCCTAAATAAAGGAGCCTTGGTAAGTCAACTATTTTTACTCATTCTACAGTTGCAGTTATGGATCTGTATAGTATGATCAGCTTACTGTATCATCAAAAAGACAGGGGGGTTGCAGATTCTTGGAACAGAGCAGGCTAGCCTTTGTGTCTGGTCAGATACATTCAGCTCACATGAGAAAGCATTGCACTTAGCCTCAGACCAGCTAGCCTTCCCCACTCCAATCGGCTTGTGAAATGTTGGATATGTGATCAGTACTTTATCAAAAGAAAATTCATTGAACAATATATGACAAGATCACTATAGCAGAAACATGATGACAGTAATCATCAATCTGCAAATTGTCCGCTCTGGCAAAGAAGCAGCAGTAAGCTAAGTTGTGCTGCCTGCCTGCCTGTTCACAGGTACAGGAGGGAAGTTAGGGAACAAATCAGCTGTGATTTGTTCCCCAACGAGAGGGCGACAGGCTAAACAGAGGGACAGTATTTCTGTGAGTTTAGTATTTCACATGAGTTACATGCACCTGTTGTCATGATCCATTGTGCGCGCCAGCAACAAACCAAAACACTCTTGTTTTCAAGCCCACCCCCATTATATTTCAGTACATTATTAGGTTGAAAAGACCATACAAACGATCTTTTGTTCTGGCTACAGATGACAGGAGACTCTGTAATAGCATCTGATAGGTTTGGAGTTGTTAGGACGGTGTCATTATGAGCAAAAACACTTGCAATTATAGGTCAACTTCAAATGGCGTTTTCTCAGCTTTTTGGCTAGAAAGCAGCATTTTGGCGAATTCCACTTATTTTCAACAGATGATTATGAAAGAACGGAAAGGGGTAGAGAGACACCGTTTTTTTCTGATGACAGATGAGCGTCTAATCTGTGTTTTGATAGGTATGGTGTTGACATAGACACAGAACTCAATTTTCTGTGAGCCTCCAAAAAACACCCAAAATGCTGAAAAATCTCTGGCACTCTGGGTTACTCTTTTATGAAAATGGCTGGCAGCCAATGAGTTAACCAGTCCAGTCCAGCCTTGGGTGGATGTTGCGGTGGCGGCAGTGGTGGTGGCGGTGGTGGTGGCAGTGGTGGTGGCGGTGGTGGTAACGATGCTTCGCGCCCGAGCAGAATATTTCACCACGGCGATGCGGCGGGAGGCGCCGGCGGTGGCCCACATCACCACCTCCACCACCTCCACCACCTCCACCACCTCCACCACCAGCCCCACCACCACCCCATCCTCCCCAGACAGCTCACACTCAGGGTAATCAGTTTGATTATTAAGCGCTAATTTATTGCCAGGGCCCCGAGCTATGTGTTAAATAAATGCGCAGGAGTAAATAAATCGCGGCGTGGCACGGCGGCAACACTAAATCGGCCGGCAGTGTTGAGATGAGGACGATAGAGACAGATCAGGCGGCACGGTAATTCCTCACAGCGCAGGAGTGTGTCTCTGGGAGTGTGTCTAATGTGTGTCTACTGTGTGTGTGTGTGTGTGTGTGTGTGTGTGTGTGTGTGTGTGTGTGTGTGTGTGTGTGTGTGTGTGTGTGTGTGTGTGTGTGTGTGTGTGTGTGTCTAGTGTGTGTGTGAGTGTGTCTCTGGGAGTGTGTCTAATGTGTGTCTACTGTGTGTGTGTGTGTGTGTGTGTGTGTGTGTGTGTGTGTGTGTGTGTGTGTGTGTGTGTGTGTGTGTGTGTGTGTGTGTGTGTGTGTGTGTACTGTGTGTGTCTACTGTGTGTGTGTTTGTGTGTGTGTGTGTCTAATGTGTGTGTGTGTGTGTCTACTGTGTGTGTGTGTGTGTGTGTGTGTCTACTGTGTGTGTGTGTCCACGAACACAAACATGACCGCCAGTATTTGTGTGTGTGTGTCTCTGTGTACTTACACACTGATTGCACTGTTTAACTCATATTATATGAGAAGTCTTCTAAAAACAAACATTTTTGAATAATTAATGTGTTATGGGGTAAAATTCCTCTTTAGTTAATGTCAGTGGAAGATTAAATGAGAATTGGGTCTCTTGTGTTGTTTTTTAAGTGTGATGCCCTGGAAAGATGTAGCTGTTTTTTTTTTTTTTGGTGAAAGATGCCGCAAAATACTTCATTTTTCAGGTTCAACCGGGTAACACAGTCACGTGCAGAAAAGGTTCAAATCCCGGTATGAACACGGGCGGTTCGCAGATAAACACTTGAGTACCGAACATAACTGGTGCGGGCACCGGCACTGGCTCCGTTCTGGTCGGCCTGAAACCCCTAAAAGTGTAGCCCGGGTACCACTGGTGGTCCGTGACAGAGCTCAGGTGGTCAATTCAGGTGGTCTACAAGACAACTGAACAGTAGGCTATATATTTGTAACATTATTACAACCAGTGCTTAATTTGTCAAGCGGGAGGTCCTGGAGCCCAGAGGATGGGTGGCTCCCCCCTGAGGGGGAGGATCTGTGATGTCTTTCCCTGAGGTTCCATCCAAGGTTCCGGAGCTCTCGCCTGAGGCTCCGGAGCTAGCTCCCCCTTGCTCCCCCTCAAATTAAGCACTGATTACAACAAAGCTAAACATAGCTGAAGTCTTATATTCACCACAATAAGACAAGCTTGTAAATGTGAAGTTAGTGATCTGCAATGAATTAGCAGTGACAATTTGCACCCGTCAATTGTCAATTGAGTTGACAGGTGGTCACGGAACATTTCTGGGGGGGGACAAAGTGGTCCTCGGCCTGAAAAAGTTGAGAAACACTAAAGCCTTAGTTGCAGTGCAGACACATTTGACAAGAGAGGTAGGTAGTCTATACCTCATGGCTTTTTTTCCTGAGCTAACCAGGAAGAAGTTTTAAAAATGACAAGTCACTTCCTCCTTCATGCTCGCGGTGATGAGTCACCCAATGACAAACTCCAAGTCATCAGCTCCTCACGCACGCACGCACGCACGCGCGCACACACACACACACACACACACACACACACACACACACACACACACACACACACACACACACACACACACACACACACACACACACACACACACACACACACACACATCCCCAACTCCAGCTACAAGTAATCAACTACTGTTCTCCACGTGCACACACACACACACACACACACACACACACACACACACACACACACACACACA
>NC_085866.1:2160764-2295764 GCF_034702125.1 Engraulis encrasicolus
TTATTTTGATTAATTGATATTATAATTATTATTATTTTTGGGTCCAGTCGGGGTGGGGGGAGGGATGGGAGGGGGGTGGCTTTTTGAGTGTGTATAAAGTTTAAAAAATGAAAAGTCTTTTGTTACAATGATGATGTTTTATTGTTTCTACCTCTGACTTTTCAATAAAAAGATAAAAAAAAATAATAATAATTAAAAAAACAATTGGAAAAGAAAAAAATAACATTGTATAATCTGGGCCCAGCTGTGACTCAATCAGGTGGGCACTAGACTACTGCACCGGCGACACGGGTTCGAGTCAGGCCCAAGACTTCTGCCAGAGAGAGTAGAGAGAGAGAGGTTCCATTGGCCCATTGTTTCCGGGTTCTATTATTGGGGGGGAAATCCCCCTTTAGGCAGACCTAGGCAGACCTAAGGACTGTTCTATTCAATGCTAGGAGCATTATGACACGCCCCTTTAGGCAGACCGGAACCTGGTCATGTTAGGTGCCCATAGCAACCTATTACATTGGCATATCTCTATAAAAGAATCTCTGCTTCTGCCAAACCTTCCCTGTAGGGCTGGGCGATATGGAAGAAAAACAATATCACGATATGGATTACTTTATATCACGATAGCGATTTACCGGTATATCACGATATACCACAATTCCATACGTTTTCAATCATTCTCTTTATTTGCTCTTTATTTTTTCCATGTCGCAAAACAACCTTTCTTTGAAATGGATCTTTTTATTCTTTTTTTTTACAGTTACATTAACTTATAGTGTGTATTGTGACAACGTGAAATGTAATTAAATGATATTCAATTGTATAAATTTGCTAAAATTACTATCACGATATAAACGATATATGCAGGAGAAAGGTCACGATAGACACTTTTACATCACGATAAGGATATATATCGTCATATTGCCCAGCCCTACTTCCCCGTCTCTCTCTCCCCACTGGCTGCCTGTCACTCTCCAACTGTCCTGTCACAAAAATAATAATGAAAAAGGCAACACAAATATTGTAATAATCTGACACTTGACACGAGGCCCTCTGTCCCTCCCGACTCTCTCATGTCACCTTTTGACCTTTTGACCTGTCATAGTCACCAGTTCTTCTCTCTACTCCACATGTCTGTCTGACCAGACCATAGCCCATTTGTTTTCCCGCTAAGTCCCGTATTGGTTCAGGATTTCATCCCCCTAATTTTTTTCCTTTTCTCTCTTTGCTTGTTTTGGAAATACTCCTCCTTCTCCTAATCCCCTTCCTGCTTCTGTTGTGGAGAAGAGCTAACACCAGATGTCCACTTTCACTTTCTCCAGAGTTCTGGCAGACATGCCAACGCAATTAGGACAACCATTGTGACGTGATTATTTATAGCGTTTTCGGGGAGGTTGTTGCTGTGTGAGAAGTGGTTTGAAAGTAAAGTTGTTGTTTTTTTTAAATGTCACAGTGTCTCGATAAAAAAACATGGGTTACACTTGATTTTAACATCCCCGACATGAATTAGCTACAATATGTAAGCGCATTATGCATATACAGTACCTGCAAAATTGCATGGTACCTTAGGGTTAGGATACTTGTTGATTAAGTAACAAACCCCTACCAAAAAACACTTTCAAGGGCATGTTTTGTCTAGTAGGGCATAAGAATCGGTGCTGTAGGCAGCACCAACTCTCCTCTGTGAACAGGTGGTGTAGTCTACGTAGAACGCAGGTATACAGAGTATACCCACTTCCAAATTTCAGGGTTTTCAGTATACCCACATAAAATTAATTGATCCATTATTTAGAATAGCACAAATATATACAGTATACCCACTTTGAAAAATGCTCAAATATACAGTATACCCACCATAAAAAGGTAGACTACACCACTGCTGTGAACGCCTATGCTGCTAAACGTATGGTAGGTGTCCATAATACTCTTAACTACATATGATAAACTACATTCTAATAAAAAGTGTTGTCATCTCTCTCCTCTTGTCGTGCAGAGAAAGCTGCTGGAGAAGAAGGAGTCGGAACTGAAGACCATGGACGCCTTCTACAAGGAGCAGATATCACAGCTGGAGAAGAGGGTGAGTAGAGTGTCCCGTCATGGAAATCTGCCCGTGAAAATAAGGTCCGCGACGCTAAGTTCCCATATCTCTTATTTGATATGTGACGTTTTGAGCAGCAAGCCCTTCATCAGATCACGTCGTCACATACATTCTCTATTTCTTGGTAGCCTTGTGATGGTCTACTATGACTACTATCACGCTCTCATGTGAATGCATAGGAGAAATATCCCTAACCTGAAGTGTTAGTGGTCGCAAATTATGCAAGGACACTGATAGCGAACAGGTTGCCATTTTGTTCTGACCTCGTGTGGGGCCAGAGCCTTGCCGCCCAAGGGCCGGCAGTTGAATAGCCCTGATGTATGTCCAACAAACTAGATGACAAACAAGTTACATGGCACACTCTATCTCTGATTAATAATAGTAATTAAAAAAACTATAAATTATCCTGTATTCAGACGGTGATCCGTAGTCACCACACAGACACAAGATGTTTGGAGTGTGTGGTACCATGGAGTGTGTGGTACCATGCCGCAAGTGGAGGAAGAGCTTCTTTCTTAAATAGATACACATTTTTTTCCAGACATACGACACACAGACAAATGTTGGAGAATGAATGCCAAAAGTGTGGTCTGTTTACAAAATGGACTCGCTGCTGTATGCTGTGTGCTTTGCATAGATATATACTTGTTGTAGAAAACGATTTGTTCAAGTTTAACATTTATAATTGATTTAATTATAGCTCCCAGAATCCATAACCCCCAGTGCGAAGAGCACCGCAGTGTAATAATATAGTGTTCTGTCTGCCATTGTCTGGCCTTATACATCTGAAGAGGACATGTCTTTATAAACACACTGCTCTCGCAGCCGAAAGCAATGATTATGTGTGGGTTAGATGATTAATTGAGAATGAATTTATTTATTTATTTATTTATTTATTATTACATTTATTATTAAAGCAGGAAGAGCAACCTTTATTTTCCAGCAAATTGTGAAAAATCTTAACGCATGGTAATGCAAGGTGAAAGCGTTCTATGATCAGAATTCATTGCGAATCTCAGAAGTAGCAGCTTTGGACACTAGCAATTATGCAAGTCGAGTAAATGGTCAAGGCATAGAAATGACTCTGAAAAAAGCCAGTTATCCGCCAAGCTATTACCGTACAAATGTAAATTAGCAGTGTAGCTTTCATACACGTTATTTAAAAATATTTGATGTAGATTGGTCCCTCTAAGCTTGCTGCCCTTCTCTCTTTAACTTCTCTTTAAAAAATATACACCTATTGGCTTTGTGCATAACACATCTTAGAGCACATTTTCTACAATCTTAAAATGAAATTCAGGACATTTTAGACAGATCATCACAGCCAGTAAAATTAGTCTGCAAAGAACAACATTGCATTGAGCAATGCTGTCACTAACATAACCTCCAAAATCAAAATTTCTCAAACACGTATCACCGGTAAATGTTAAAATATGGATATGGTCTCTACTCCTGAAAGAGAAGCACCATTACTAGTGAGTAATCTGATTTCTGGCAAGGTGCAATTAATATAAATCTGAAAAATATTAAATGGTTCTACCTTTTCGTTGTAGAGCATCCTCTGTATTTCGTCATATTGACTTTTCTGTGTGGTGGTGGTTTTGCACAATTGTTATACCCTCCTCAATCAGGTTTTATATATTCATGGTGCGATCCCCCAAACATACATTTTGCATCAGTCCAACAATAATTTCCCTATCTACTGAACGACTAGGGCAAATTCGGAAATGCATCACACATCTGGAGAGGAGAGGCGAACGAGACAGATTTATTTATTCCACCCCACCCCACCCCCCTTCACTAAAGTCAAAACATTCATGTCGGTGATAATGGTCACGGTCTCCCCCGGGACCCTGGGCTGTCGAATCATCTCGAGTGTGTTTTCCTCGTCCTCGCTTCCTCGCCTAACAGGGTAAAAACAGACCACAGATAGTGTGCCGCCGCTCCTCGCCGCTCCGCTCCGCTCTGCGCCGCTCTGCTCTGCTCTGCTCCGCGGTGCCTCCATCCAGAGACGGACGTTCCAGTAGGCAAACCTAGGCATTTGCCAAGGGCCCCGACCAAATCTGTCCTCCATAGGAGGCCCACTACTGGCACACCAGTCTTGGTAAACACACACACACACACAAAAATACGCCTGATCTTAATTTGTCACTTATGGAGAGCAATTGAAGATATATGTGAGACAAAACACTAAAATAGCACCAAAACACAGAATGTGATGTCAATGTAATGACTTTTGAGGGCCCCGTGTTTATATTCCGCCTAGGGCCCCCCAAAATGGCTAGATCCGCCCCTGCCCTCCATCATTACGGCTGCTGTTTGGGATGCAGGCGGTGTGCCGTGCCGTGCGAGAGGAGAGACGTTTCTGGGACCTCTGACTCTCCCCATTTCCCCATCTGAATCCCTGACATTTCACACAAATGAAACCCCCCTTCAGTGCTGCCAACCAGTAATCAAAGTTTGGGCAAAAAAAAAACTGAAAATGACTTCTGGAAAAAGTTGAAGAACTACATGTCTGTCTGCAAAGGCGAGAATGAATGATGAAGACACTGCGGTGAAAGGGGAGCGAACCTCTTCAGCCTTTCCCTTTTTTGGGGGTGGGGGGGGGGTGAGATTTTGACAAGCTTTCTCCAGATGAATTCAGACCTTCCTTGTTGCGCGTTAGAGGACACATTTTCTGATATAAGAAAAGACCTACTGTACCATTGCAGTGAATGTAATATCCATTTTTTGTCTGGATGATGATGATTGAGCAAGTTGAAGAGAAAGAAAGTTGAATCAAAGGTATTAAATTGTTAAATTGCTTTTCGGTGTAAAGCAGCATCCTCTGGGTGGTATTCTATCCGCTCGTTGGCCTTGTACTGTATAGGGAGAGCTTGTTGCCTGACCTAATCACAAGTGAGGTCTGCCTACTGTAAATCCTGGTGGGGGGGGTGTGGATTACAGCTGACAACGGCTGTTTGTTGTGCGTTACGATGACCAAATGTGCATGCAATTATGGACATTGTTGATTAGATGTGATGTTTCTTGTTTCGGACCATAGGGGGGGAAAAAACCTTATTTTTGATAGTTTTTGATAAAATGCAATAAGCCAAAAATCTTCAGGGAGGCCGGAAATAATGTCCACGTCTACCCTAGCTGTGAAATTAGGCCCATCTCCCCTTGGTGGGACTCGGCCCAACCTGCCCCATGTTGCATGATGGTATTGCTCACTAGAAGAAGGCATGCAGAGTCTGGTTCAGATTGTACAGTTTGAATCCCTGAGGCACCGCGCATAGTCAGAAAGCCAGTGATGTGTTTTATTGGTTGAGCAGCATAAGGCAATCATGTTGCTCTCTGAGTAGAAATGGAACTGTAGCTGCAAATGTAGCCTGTTGAGGAAGACAGGCATCTGCCTGTGAGAGTGTCATATTGTTCAGGGCTATCATGGCTTGTTTTAGACCAGTGTTTCTCAAACTTTTTCAGACCGAGGACCACTTTGTGTCCCCAAAAATGTTCAGGGACCACTGACTTGACAGTTGACGATTGCTAATTTGACACTGCTAATTTTGATGCAGATCATTTACTTTTTATTCACATTGCAAGCCTGCCTTATTGTGATGTTAAGACTTCTGCTATGTTTAGCTTTGTATTAATGTTGCAAATATTGCCTACTGGTTGCTTGTCTTGGAATAGTAGAAATCCCCTTGCGGACCACCTGAGCTCTGTCGCGGACCACCAGTGGTCCCTGGACCACACTTTGAGAATCACTGTTTTAGACTCACTGACGTACATATATACATTCTTCTTATCCTTGTATTGTATTCCATTCAACGGTTTTCAAGCATCCACGGTTGATCTGCGAGGCATCTTCCCTACCGTTTGCCCAAAATAGAGTAGACTCTGCAAGAATTGGCAAAGAGATGCATTGGCTTAAGACTCCCATAGAGATGAATGGGAATTGGCAATTTTCTTACATCTTTCTTCCGGGTGTAGTCCCACCCCCAGCCGTAGCTTCACTTGAAAATAGAAACCCAGGCCCTACCATGGCGCAAATGGTAGGGCACTCAAATGCTATGTGGCTGACCCGGGTTCGACTCCTGGCCCGGGTCCTTTGCCGACCCTTCCCCCATCTCTCTCTGCCCACTCGCTTCCTGTCACTACCTTCACTATCCTGTCAAATAAAGGCAATAAAAAGCTCCCAAAAATATAAAAATAAAAAAGAATAGAACCCACGTTATCCCCTCTATTCAGTATCAATGTTTAGTCTTGACCTTCCCCAAGGGGCTCTCTCTCTCTCTCTTGCTCTCTCTCTCTCTCTCTCTCTCTCTCTCTCTCTCTCTCTCTCTCTCTCGGTGTGTTGGCTCAAACTGTTGAGATTAAGATGGCGACTCACTCTCTCTCTCTCACTTGAAGGACTTTATTCAGTGAACTGATTGACCCCCGTTGGTTTAAAAGAGAAGCGGTAAAAAGCCAATCAATGGAGAGGGCTTGCTCTGCAGAGTGCAGTGCGGTGTGCGGTGCAGTGGAGCAGAAAGGACTTCTGCAAAAGCCACCGAGCGAGTCACCTGACAACTGGCAAACCAAGTCAGAAAATTTGTGATTTTTTTTTTCTCCTTTCAATTGGTGTCCCTCTTTTCTTACTCTCTCTCTGTCTCTCTATGTCTCTCTGTCTGTCTCTCTCTCTCTCTCGCTCTGTCTCGCGCTCTTGCTCTCTTGTTCTCTCTCTCTATCTGACTGTCTGTTTCTCTCTCTCTCTCTCTCTCTCTCTCTCTCTCTCTCTCTCTCTGGTCTTATCATCCATGTGCAGCAGGCAAATAGCATGTTTTTTTTTCCTCTCTCTCTCTCTCTCTCTCTCTGTCCGCAGGCAACACAGCCCAGCGTGTTATTGTGCTAATTCTGACAGAGAGAAGCTGATTGCACACGAGTTGTTTTTGTTCTGACTTCTCAACCAGTTACTCCAGAGAGCCAGCCCTAACTCTAAATGGGAGTTTTTGGTATGGGAAGCACGAAAATTGTCATTCCCTGTGATAAATCGTAATGGCACCTCCTCCAGAAGGATACTTTGCCGTGTCCGTTATAAGTTGGTATATTTACAGTTTTCACAGTGTGAGGAATTGTGTGTTTGTTCCCATTTGAACCCAGCGTGTTGTGCAGGCAGGATACCACAATCCGACTGCCTTAAGAATGCGGAAATAAAGACTTTCAAGGGGAAATACTGAATGCGGAAATAAAGACTTTCAAGGGGAAATACTAGTACACTACTGTATGTACACGGTATTGTTTGAAGGGGGAATAAATCACTGCACACTGGTCTCCTTTGTTGGTAGTTTATTTGGTGAACCAAAAGCTCACCTGATGAAGTAACAGCAAAACACTTTTTTTTTAAAGGGACACTGAGCAGGAAATGGTCAAAAAAGGGTACTGCAACTATGCTGCGAATTGGAAATGGGCTGACTATTGCCAAATTAGATCTTTTCATGAAAGTTTACGAAGTAATAAACTAATATTTTCTAGTATTGTCCAAGTACAGTCATTTTTGCAGCTAAAAATGCCTATTTCTGGAAATTCAAAATGGCGGACCATGGAGAAGATCCCCCTTTTCATGTAAGAGCAGTGAAATTTTTCCAGTCATAATGAATACTTAGAATTTGATGGTGGTGGTAAGTATTCATGAAAAATGTAACATTAGTCAGTGGGCAGCATGAATTCTGGAAATAAACAACAACATTTTTATGGGCTTTTTGGGCCTTTATTCCGGATAGGACAGTGAAGGTGCGACAGGAAGTGAGTGTGGAGAGAGATGGGGTAGGGTTGGGAAATGACCCCGGCCGGACTTGAACCGGGGTCCCCATGGGCATGTAAGCCCAAGCCCAAGCCACAGCACCCCCATAACAGCAAAACACTTTGTTCACCAAATAAACTACCAACAAAGAAGACCAGTGTGCAGTGTTTTATCCCCCCTTTACTTGGATTACTTTTACTACGCATAGTGGTTGTGCACAAGGACTCTGCTTTGAGAACATGGTCTTGTTTGCTCATGATAGCTTTGCTGTACGGATGATTAGCCTCCTGTGACTTTTCTGCAGTAGGTAGGCAATTTGTCTCTGGCCAATTAGTAAACAATTGCACTGTCTAATGTTTCAAAGACCATTCCAACACAACCAGTGAAACACTGATAAATTGATCAAAACAGAATTACTACTAAAGAGTTAGTGTCTGCTGTTTATTCGTTCTGCATGTGGTTGTAGAGGGATTCATTCTCCACCTGTGATTATGAACCTGACTGTAGTGTGGTGCCAGTTGGGGTCAGCTGATTCAGTGCACATCGGTCGAAACTAGGGCTGGGTATCGCAGCCATGTTCCTGTATCGATTCGATTTCGATTCTTAGGGCTTTGAGTCGATTAATCACGATTGGATTGGATTGGATTCGATTAATTTTGAATCGATTCAATCCGTTCCCTTCTTGGTGCCAGGATTTCCCTCAAAAGATGCTGTTGCCTATTTTTATATAAAAATGTCAAAGGGCTGTGGCTTGACCGTGTTAACAGATTGCTAATTTGTAATAAGTAGGCCTAGGCCTAATTGACTAATACCTACTGGGTATTTTCCATATACCTAAATTAAACAAAAAGAAAAAGAACAAAAAAAAATCGATTTTGTGCCCTGTGAATCGATTATGTGAATTTCGATTCGATTCGATCGATTATCGATTAACTCGATTATTTTACCCAGCCCTAGTCGAAACTACACGTTAAACTATATCATGTTTTTCGACATTTCATTTCTGACCCCTGGATGACCATCTTTGAAGTTGGACATCTGAGGTTTTTGTAGGGGGCTGTATATAGTAGATTAGAAAAAAAGCAGTGATTCCATGCATCTTAGGCATATCTGCTTGCAGCGTTTTTTTTTTCCAGGTGCGATTGCATTTTATTGCGTCAGTGTCTGTCCGCAATTTGGATCGACACAGGAGATGGCTGCCTGGCTTCATAGCAGAGACAAAGTGCTAATTACAAACCTATCATCATGAATATTGCGGCATGGCAATTTTTTTTCCCCCTCCTGTTCCCCTTCTTCCCAAGCGAACGCCACAAATGTTCCTCTCCTCTGTGTCTGTGTCTGTGTCTGTGTGACAGAGGATATCTGTGTGTCAGATGTCCTGCTATTTATGTTTACCTCATTACAAGAATCTCGGCGTTTGCCAAAGGGATCAGGGAGGCTTGGCAAGCCAGTGGCAACTGAAGTGTTTGCCATCGGGATTGAGGCGCCATGTGACGGCAGTGAGGGGACCAAAGGCGGGCGGGAACTACGATGGAAAACCAGGCCGGGTATTTTCAACCAATACAAGACCAGTCCTCCAGGCATCGTGAGAGAAACAATGAAGACTGTAACAACATTTGATAACAACACCTAATATCAGTTATTTTGACCCAAACAGCCAAAATTTATATCTAAATCTGACTCGGAGTGGTTGGACTGGGATGAAAAAAACGGGCCGGGCATTTTCAGTCACAAGACCAGTCCGACAGGCATTGAGAGAGAGACAATTTAACAACATTTGTAAGAATCTAATATCAGTTATTTTGATCCCAGCAGCCAAAATGTATACTTAAATCTGACTTGGAGAGGTTTACTGCAGCGCTATGAGGACTGGTACCATTACAGAAAGGAGAAGGGCAAATGCCCTGTATGCCCTCTGGCCACTCCAGCCCTGTGGACTGTGGATAATGTGGTCGGTGGGCATTGTCTGGTCGTCCCATCTGCTGTCACATGGGTAAAGATGGAGAAGAGGAAAGGGGAGAGGAGATGAAAAGAGGAGAGGAGAGGAGAAGATGAGGAGAGGAGGAGAGGAGAGGAGAGGAGAGGAGATGAAAAGAGGAGAGGAGGGGAGAGGAGATGAAAAGAGGAGAGGAGGGGAGAGGAGAGGAGAGGAGAGGAGAAGGGAGGGGAGGGGAGAGGAGAGGGGGGAGAGGAGAGGAGAGGAGAGGAGAGGAGAGGAGGGGAGTGGAGGGGAGAAGAGGAGAGGAGGAGAGAGGAGAGAGGAGATGAAAAGAGGAGAGGAGAGGAGAAGATGAGGAGAGGAGGAGAGGAGAGGAGAGGGGGGAGTGGAGAAGATGAGGAGAGGAGATGAGAAGAGGGGAGGAGAGCAGAGGAGAGGAGAGGGGAGGAGAGGGGAGGAGAGGAGAGGATAGGCGAGGCGAGGCGAGAGGAGAGGAGAGGAGAGGGGAGAGGAGAGGAGAGGAGAGGAGATGAAAAGAGGAGAGGAGAGGAAATGAGAAGAGGGGAGGAGAGGAGAGGGGAGGAGAGGGGAGGAGAGGAGAGGATAGGCGAGGCGAGGGGAGGGGAGAGGAGAGGAGAGGAGAGGAGAGGAGAGGAGAGGAGGAGGGGAGAGGAGAGGAGAGGAGATGAAAAGAGGAGAGGAGAGGAGATGAAAAGAGGAGAGGAGAGGAGAGGAGAGGAGAGGAGAGGGGAGGGGAGAGGAGAGGGGGGAGTGGAGAAGATGAGGAGAGGAGAGAGGGGAGGAGAGGAGATGAGAAGAGGGGAGGAGAGGAGAGCAGAGGAGAGGAGAAGAGAGTGGAGAGGAGAGGAGAGGAGGGAAGAGAATATGAGGAGAGGAGAGGAGAGGAGAGGAGAGGAGAGGAGAGCAGAGGAGAGGAGAGGGGAGGAGAGGAGAGGAGAGGAAGAGGGGAGGAGAGGCGAGGCGAGGAGAGGAGGGAGGGGAGGAGATGAGGAGAGGAGAGGAGATGAGATGAGGAGAGGAGAGGGGAGGAAAGGAAAGGGGAGGAGAGGAGAGGTGAGGAGAGGAGATGAGATGAAGAGATGAGAGGGGATGAGGAGATGAGGAGAGGAGAGGAGGAGAGGAGAGGAGATGAGGAGAGGAGAGGAGTGGAGAGGAAGGCAGAGGAGAGGAGAGGAAATGAGGAGAGAGGTGGTGAGGAGGAGAGAAGAGGAGAGGAAGGCAGAGGAGAGGAGAGGAGAGGGGAGGAGAGGAGAGGAGATGAGAGGAGAGGGGAGAGAGGTGGTAGTCGGAGGCGGTGGCGGTGGCGGTGGCAGCTGCAGCTGTGATGATGGCGCCTCTCAGCTGAACCTGTTTCACTCCGCACGCTGCGCTGCTCTGCTCTGTGCTGCTCACTCAGGAGTGGATGTCAGACGCTTATGAGAAAGCAAGTCTATCTGGCCTGCCCAGGTACTGTGTCGCACCGCACAGAGAGGGGAGGAGAGGAGAGGGGAGGAGAGGGGAGGGGAAGAGAGGAGAGGAGAGGGGAGGGGAGGAGAGAAGAGGAATGGAGCCCAGGAGAGGGGGATAGGAGGGAGGAGAGGAGAGGAGAGGAGATGTGGAACAGAAGGTGGAGAGGAGAGGAGAGGAGAGGAGAGGAGAGGCTTCTCAGGGATGGTTGGATGGAGCTTGGTGAGGGACTCTTATCTTGGCGGTGGTGCCGGTGGTGCCGGTGGTGCCGGTGGTGCCGGTGGTGCCGGGGGTGGGGGGACGTGTTTTTCCTGGGGACTTTTTACACATAATCGCCTCACGTCTGTAAAGTCTTCCCGAAGACGCCGGGAACAGAAAATATTGCACGGTCACAAACAGTCACATACTGCCACTGTTTGAATTAGGGGGTGGTGGTGGTGGTGGGGGGGTTGTGGAGGGGGGGGTTGCTAATCCCTCCAAAGCCCTCCACTGGCTTCACCACTCAAGTCAGCCCTGCCTCTCTCTCACACACACACACACACACACACACACACACACACACACACACACACACACACACACACACACACACACACCACTCTAGTCAGCCTTGCCTCCTCTTGTGCGCCTCCTCTCTCTCAGGAGCCCGCCCTTCGCTCTCCTCTCCTCCTCTCCTCTACCTCTACCCTTGCCTCCACCTCCTCCCTTACCTCTACCTCCACTTCCCCCCTCTCTCTCTCTCTCTCTCTCTCTCTCTCTCTCTCTCTCTCTCTCTCTCTCTCTCTCTCTCTCTCTCTCTTTCTCACTCTCTCTCTCTCTCTCTCCCTCTCTCTCTCTCTCTCTCTCCCTCCCCAGCTCACCATTTGCTTCGCTCTCCTATCCTCTCCTCCACCTCTACTTCCACTCTCTTTCTCTCTCTCTCTCTCCCTCTCTCTCTCTTTCTCTCTCTCTCTCTCCCTCTCTCTCTCTCTGCCGCCGCTGCTCCACCCCTCTTATTTCTTGTCACTGGTTGCAAAAACACTTTGAAGCTCCTCGACGTGGGTACAAGATAATAATCCTGCCTGAAATGCTGACAGGCGCTGTGACATGCCGTTGGCGAGTGGGGACCTGCTTACTGGAAATATCTCTGTGTGTGTCGCCTCGCGTACCGGCTTACAAATCTGCACGCCGCCACCGCCACGGCAACAAGCGAGCAAGCTAAAGCAGAGCCCCGTACGCACCGCACCTCACCTGCCACCAGGGCGGCACTGGGGGAGAAATAGGGCCCGGGCACCTGGGCACCTTTGGCTCAAAGGGGCCCCTCATAATTAGCTGAACTGGGGGAGACATAGGGCCTGGGCACCTTTGGCTTAAAGGGGCCCCTCATAATTAGCTGAACTGGGGGAGAAATAGGGCCTGGGCACCTTTGGCTTAAAGGGGCCCCTCATAATTAGCTGAACTGGGGGAGAAATAGGGCCTGTGCACTTTTGGTTTAAAGGGGCCCTCATGGGGGAGAAATAGGACCCGTGCACTTTTGGTTTAAAGGGGCCCTCATGGGGGAGAAATAGGGCCTGGGCACTTTTGGCTTAAAGGGGCCCCTCATAATTAGCTGAACTGGGGGAGAAATAGGGCCCTGGCACTTTTGGCTTAAAGGGGCCCCTCATAATTAGCTGAACTGGGGGAGAAATAGGGCCTGGGCACTTTTGGCTTAAAGGGGCCCCTCATAATGATCGATACAGAACTGACTGATCCCGGTGGGCCCTGCACCCACTTGGGCCGCCCCCCTTTCATTTTCTAAATTTCTGAAAATAGGGGCCCATGAGGGTGCGGGGCCCACCAGGAAACGCCCTCTATGCCAGATGGCCAATAGGGGCCCACAAGGGTGCGGGGCCCACGGGTAAATGCCCGTTATGAGATGGCCAGTGCAGCCCTGCCTGCCACCGCCACGGCAGCGAGCAAGCTAGCAGAAAACCTTACGTACCGTACCGTACCTCACTTGGGCCGAGCGGAGTGCGGGAGCGTCTAAAGTCGTCGTCAGCCGTCTTTAGTTGTCGACCGAGCAAAGCGAGCGCCTCTAGCCTCTGCCGGGGTCGCTCTAACAAAACAGGAAATTCATTTGCTTGCTTCAAAGCCAAAAGGGAGACAAATGAACGCATTTTAATTTGGTAAACGGAGAGAGAAAGAGACAGGGAGAGAAATGGAGAGAGAGGGAGAGAAATGGGGGGAGAGAGAGAGAGAGAGAGAGAGAGAGAGAGGGGGTGGGGGGATAGAGAGGTAGAGAAAGAGAGAGGGAGAGAGAAATGGAAAAAGAGAGAGAGAGAGAGAGAGAGAGAAGGAGAGAAACAGAGAGAGAGAGAGAGATAAAAAGAGAGAGAGAGAGAGAAAGAGAGAGCAAGCGAGAGAGAGAGAAAGGAGGAATAAAAGCCCATTGAGATGATGATTTTTCCCGTGTGTGCCGCGGGGATGGCGACACATGTCAGGAGCTCAGGGGGTGTAATGCCTCCACTCCGCTACGATCTGCAGGGGCAGCGTAAGCTCCTACAAGGGGAGGAGGAGCACAGAGGCGGACCTAACGTCAGGCAAACCGAGGCAATTGCCTAGGGCCCGACCAAATCTGTCCTCCATAGGGGCCCCAACTGTCACACCAGTGGCGGTAAACACACAAAAAAGTATAGGCTTAAGTTGATCGTAATTTGTCACTTACAGTGTGTAACGTAAGCGAAGATATTTACAAGAGACATAACTCTTTAGAATTTAGAATTGTTTGTCTATGTAATGACTTTGTTTGACTATGTAATGAATGGGGCCCCATTCTTGTATTTGGCCTAGGGCCCCAAAATGGCTTGATACGCCCCTGTGGAGAACCACCACAATCAGAATGCTGTTCCAGACACTTTCTCCACGCATGCATGCAAAAAATGTCATTTTTTGCTTTGCACAGATATTTTTTTTGTGTGGAAATATGAAAGTGAACTTTCAAAAGAGAAGGGGCTCGTTCTTTTGATTGAGTGGGTGGTGTAGTGATTCTAATGATGGTTTATGCCTACAGTGGTGAATAATACTAGGTTAAGCTGTTCGCTTTTAATTTTGCCCAAAGAGCAAAAGCAAGTAAGCATTGTAGGGAATGTTATCTGTAACAACCATTTTTTTTCCTGTGAAAGACTTGCTCTATAAATATTAATAGAGTAATAGAGCTGGAGTCGAGATACTTAGTTTTTCCTGAAGGAAAATAAAGATTGGTGGCACAGTGCCGCTCAATCTAGTTTAATATGATAATGCCCCTGGACCCTGGAGAGAGGTATTATCTCACACAGTCTTGAAAGATTCATGATATTGTAAAACATTACATTATGGTGTCAGAAATGGGATCCTTGGCCCTACCGTGCCTTAACAGTTGGGCACTCGTCTGCTATGTGGCCAACCTGTGTTCCATTCCAGCCCGGGTCCACACACACGCCCCTTCCCCGTCTCTCTCTCCCAAACTGTCCTGTCTAAAACAGACAAAAAATATTTTTTTTTATAAAGTAGAAATGGTATCCTTTGCCGTTTTGAGATCAGCGCCCCTGGTGGAAGTGTGAGGTATGGCATGCTGCTTGCAGACTGTGCGGGGCAGGGAAGCCAACAAGAGGGGGCAAAGGGGTCAGTTGTCCCGGGCCCAGGCTGATAGGGAGATGGGGAACCATAGCTGGGTCCTCATTACATTGAATGTATTGAGTGGGGGGGCCCTTTCAGAGGACTTTGTCCTGGCCCCAACCGAAGCACAACAAAATACCTCCTCTTAATGTATGTTCTCTACAAGTCTTCTGTTGTCCAGTCCTGCATTTTAAATGTCTGTATGAGCACTGTCTATGTCCATACTGTCTTATGTCCATGCATGAGTACTGTCTATGTCTATACTGTCTATGTCCTTACCTAGATTAGTCTATGTCTGTATGGGAAAGCAAGAAATGTAATTTCAAATTCTTTGTATGACCAGTGCATGTAAAGAATTTGACAATAAAACCTACTTGACTTGACTTGACTAACTACCAGTGGTCATGGTCCTGAGTGTTCTGCCATAGTGGACTGACAAATTGATTGGATTAGAACCACACACACAAACACACACACACACACACACACACACACACACACACACACACACACACACACACACACACACACACACACACACACACACACACTCACACACGCACACATAAACAATCACACACACGCACACATAAACAATCACACACACACACACACACACACACACACACAAACAGACGAACACACGCACACATAAACACACACACACACACACACACACACACACACACACAGAAACGCAGACACACACACACACTCACACACACACACGCACACATAAACACACACACACACACACACACACACACACACACACACACACACACACACACACAGTGTGCGGTGAAATAGATTGACAAATTGAAGAGATCAGAACCACAGGGGTCGATTGAAGGTAGAGGAGGGTAGGGGGAAAAAATGCTGCATACTCTGCTCCATGTTTTATTATTATTATATTATAAGTAACGTTTCTTTTAAACTACAGCTAAAGACTTTATTGGTGTGCAATACCTCCTTTTTTCTAGAGAAGGGTAGGTAAGCACAGAGCTCCTCCATAGATTGACAAATCGATGGGATCAGCACCACAGGGGTGGACTGGAGGGTACTGTAGGGAAGCACAGCAGGTGCCAGCTGCAGGATTACAGCTGGCAGAGCACAGTAGTGCCAATGTACTCTACATCACCTTGGTTGCCAGATATGACTGATGATTTCCAGCCCAAAAAATGCTTAAAACCCACTTGGAAGCACTAAATTCTATTGATTTCTATGGCCATACATTTGCTGAAGAACCCACCCAAATTCCCGTTTTACCCATTTTGACAAGCAGGCGGCAATCCTAAGCAGCCCAATTTGGCGGGAAATCGCCCAATCTGGCAACACTGTACATCACCTCAGTGACAGCTTCTCCCTGTAGCATTTAGTCTGGACACCACACAGGTGATGTCACTGACACTAACGCAACAGAGGAAAGAGAGACATCCTTTGCGCTCCTGCACTTCACAATCTGGTGCGTCACGGGAAAAGACTAGTAAGTGCAGACAATGAAGAAAGTCACCGGAGCCTCTTCGGATGTGGAAATTTTACTGTTTCATGGGGCAAGTGCTGGTAACTGTAATGTATTTTTGGTTGATTTTAATTCCTTTCCGTATCGCCAACTCCCCTCGCTGCCGAATTGGCAATCCGTGTTCAAGAGGCCTGCACTTACACCACATAGAAAGTAGGGCTGCACAATATATCGAAAATGTATCGAAATCGCGATATCAAGAGTGGCGATATTCATATCGTGACAATGCCTTAATTATCAATGACCAGTAAAACAAATTCTGTGCTGTCCAATCACTAGCTGAATATCAACAAATGCGCGAGAAGCCCGCCATGACTAAAGCCGCGCCCCCCCAACACAGACCAACAAATTAGTGACAAGAAAAACACTCGGCTATATTTCTAAATATCGTTTAAATATCGTTATTGAGGTATTGCATGCTGTTATCGAGAATCAATTTTTTTTCTGGTATCGTGCAGGCCTGTTAGAAAGTAATAGAAAGTAATGACGTCGGCCATGCTGTGGCTGAAGCGGTAGGGCACTGCACTGCACTGCTACACCGGCTGACCTCAGGGTTCGATTCCGGCCCAGGTCCTTTGCCGACCCTTCCCCTTCTCTCTCTCCCTTCCTTGAAAATGCTTGAATTTCAATTAAGTGTTTTCAAGGTTGTGAAAATACTTGAATTTTTGGTGAAGTGCTTGAAAATGCTTGAAATTTGTGTCAAGTCAAACTCAGTAAGCCAGTAAGTTCAGGTAAATCAAAAATCTGGGGGAGTGAGATGTCAGATGGGATTTGCCTTAGAATTGATGAGAGTGCAGGAAAATTGCATCTTAAAAACACAACATTTTCTGGGGGAGGACCCCCACAGCCCTTCCCGCGACTTTTAGAAAGGTGCTGGAAAACTGAAAAAATGGTGCTTGAAGGTGCTTGAGAAGTGCTTGAATTGGTAACACTTTAGAATAATGGATGCAAAAAAGCATTACAAAGACTTAATAAATTATTAACTATTGATGAACAAAACATTAACAAACGTTTGTTTGCTTGTAAATGACTAGGAAATGCTATGTTAATATTTCATATTTATCAAACATTTACAAGTTGCTTGTAAATGAATAAAATACTCTGTTATAAGGTGTGTAAAATCTTGCATATATCATTTGTAGATATTTTATAAAGCATTAATAAAACTTAGTTAATAATAAAAACATTTGTTAATGTTTTATTCATCATTAGTTAATTATTTACTGAGTCTTTACTAAGGAACATTATTATAAAGTGTTACCCTTGAATTTGTTCATGAAAAAGGTGTGGGAACCCTGATCCATGCTGTCACCAGGAGGATGAAGTCAGTGCCGCAGTAGATGCTGCTGAGAATGAAGGAAATGATGTCATAGTTACGTCTACTCAGGTTGCAGAAGGTCACCCTCTATGTCTCCTCTTGACATCTGAATGTCCTGTTTGGCCGCGATCACACCGGACACAGATTTACAGTAGAAGGCGTATGTCTTATGTTGTTTGTGTATAAAGAGGAGCAGATTTCGCGTCGAATATCAGTGCAAGGCGGATTGCGGATTCTCCGCCTCTCCATGCTGGGCGGATCGAGTTGAAAAAAGTTCCTTATGCCTTACAAAAGCAAACTACAGTAACTACATACAGTATTTTGTCAAAAATTGAGATCAGACTGAAAATGGTCTTCATTACACCGCCTTTATCTTGTGATAAAGCCTTATGGTCCAAATGTGTCCCGTTTTGGAGATGTTGATATGTCAAAATCACAGTAAATACAATATCCAACCTAATACCAAGGCTTGTATGGCATTTTTCTCAGTTGTAGTGTAGTGTAGTGTAGTGTAGTGTAGTGTAGTCCCGGTTGCCTTTGTAGGGCAGTACACTGCCACATCACCTGCACTTCAGCTTGCTCAAGTGTTTTATCCCATGTAAGATCACATGGGGCACATTGCTGGGCTATTTTTGAGGTTCTGTAAAACACCAAATGTAAATCCTTACATTGATGTATGTATACAGTGCAACGTGCAGTTTCTGATGTAAGGAGGCAGAAAAGCTCACGTCAGTTGAAATTAGTCTTAATATCAGGACTCCATTTTGCTATTGCTACGACTTGAAATACCGTAAGAAAGCTGACAGCCGGCTCTTTGGAAGTGGGAGGCAGTTCATGAGATATATTTGGCTCAGTGCTGGATTGAGATACTACCTGTCATTTTCGTGTCAGCTTTTGCAAGTAATAAGTAGGGAATATAAACTTAACTGTAACTGGCTTTTCTGTATGATGGTGTGGCCAAAAAATAAAGTATGCCGACCGTCTTTCCTTCTGAAGGAAATTAATGCAATTAACTGTAGAGTTTCATCTGCACTTTATAAGTCTGTAGTACCCGAAACAGTTAATGATATGATCTCATCAGTTTCCTCTGTTATGCAAGAATGGTCTCATCTTTCTCGTCTTTCAGTTCGATGCATATCAGTAACGCTTGAATGGAGGGAGGTGGTTGGTGAACTGTGGTAATTTTCTCTCCTCCTCTGTTGGGGGGGTTTGGACGGGGGGGTTGGGTTGCCGAGGGTTTTGGGATGGGGTTGATGTGGGTATGAGATGTGAAAGACCCAGGTCCCCCCTCCCTCTTCAGTCGGTCCCCTTACTCTCTGTGTGGATTGATGAAGGTCCTTTTCTCTCCTCCTCTTTTTTGGGGTGGCGGGTTGGGGTGTGTGTGTGTGTGTGGGGGCGGGGGGTTGCCGAGGGTTTTGGAGATGGGGTCCTATCCCTCTGCACCCCCCCTTTCTGTTCTGTGTGGATTGATGAAGGTCCTTTTCTCTCCTCTTTTTTTTTTGGGGGGGGGGGTTTGCGGAGGGTTTTAGGGCTGGGGTCCTATCCCTTTCTGTTCTGTGTGGATTGATGAAGGTCGTGTTTGATTGCACACTTCTCTCCTATTCTTCACCTGACTGCCTCTCTTCATTTACAGAGGGCCCCGATTGGCCCCCAGCTGTCCGTCTAAATCTCCATCTTTATATCGTGGCTGACTGGTGCCCTTCGTCTGGTGGGGGTTTAAGGGGTTAGAAATAATTAAGGGGATCTCCTCTAGGCACCCAAACTATTCCCCTCTCCCAGGCCCGTTTCAAGATATTTGAGGGCCCTAGGCAAAGAGAGACTTGGGGCCCCTTCTCTTCTTTTGTGACTAATGGGGATTAGTCTCGGGGGTTCCCCTCGAGAGAGAGAGAGAGAGAGAGAGAGAGAGAGAGAGAGAGAGAGAGAGAGAGAGAGATTTTGAT
Organism: Engraulis encrasicolus; assembly: GCF_034702125.1. Classification (NCBI taxonomy): domain Eukaryota; kingdom Metazoa; phylum Chordata; class Actinopteri; order Clupeiformes; family Engraulidae; genus Engraulis; species Engraulis encrasicolus. The sequence goes on from NC_085866.1 coordinate 2,180,416, forward strand.
GGCAGTATCATTGCACTTTTCGGTCATTGAATTTAGGGAGGTTTCACCTCACTCACAAAGTTGTTATTACTAATTTGCTATCATTTGAATACAAGTACATATCCAGTCCTTACTATGGGGCCCCTTTTCACATGGGGGCCCTAGGCAATTGCCGTGTTTGCCTGCCTGGTTGTGACAGGCCTCTTGAGACAGCTCATTGTGCGGCTCCTTCCACAGAGTGAGGAGAAGATGACAGTTGGTTTCATATATTCACACAGCATGGGAGCCTAACATTGTTCACACTTAAGCTTTTAAAACTTCTGTCTTCTGAGAACCTCTGCGTCTTTGAAATGAAATGGGATCTTCCGTAATGCAGTGTGTGTGATTGTAGGTTTTGATTTACGCACGTCCATATCTATATGTTTTTCAACCGATTGTCCTAATCGATTGTAGCCTTGTGTGGTTGTTGTTGTGCGTGGATACCGTACAGCTTGTTTTTCTGTAGGATAATTGGTCTGCTGTTCGTGCAGACAGCATTCTCTTGTGAATGTCTCCAGTTTTCTCAGTGTTGTCGTGTTTCTGTCATATATTTTATTCAGTGCTAGAAGCTAACACTGGAGCTGAGCTGGGCTTTTGTATTAATGATTAGCTAGCTCTCACAGTTCACACACGGTTCATATCTCATCATTGTTTCTTCATGGTCTGCTTGTCTGAAACGCTAAATGACAAAATATGACTTTTATACATAATAGACACCACATACAATTATCCTGTGATGCAGTATGATTTTTTTTTCCGAAAAACTAAAGCTAAGTAGCAAATAATAGACCCCCATGTGAACAGATCACCACACATTATTTATCATCAGTGTGTTTTCATGTTTCATGTCTATTTCTTTCTTTCTTTTTTTTACCTCGGTGTCTTTGTGTTGTTTTTGTGTTGTCTAATGGTGATTGTTGTTGTTTTGATTTGCAGAACCTGGAGCGGTATAAGGCCTCCCAGGACCAGTTCCATTCCGCTGTCACCAGGTCCGAGTCCCATGTGAGGTAAGTGGCCGAGACCCATCAGAAAATGGAAACAAAATCCAAAATTGGGGTCCAATCAGAGTCACAGCGCAGCACAGCACAGCACAGCACACATTCCAGAGACATTGACTTGCTATTTACTGACAACAACAAAAAACGAAAACAAAAACAAAATTGCCCGGTGGGGAGCAGTGTGGTATTTCTGAGCTGTCTGACTGGTTATCAGGCGCTGTACATCTCTGGGTTTCGCATCAGCTACTCCAGGGGTTCTCAAACTTTACCATGACAAGGCCCCCCAAATAAATAACGATAGATTCCAGCCAAGGCCCCTATTACATGGTGTCACGCCGTTCTATTTTTTCTGTACATGCCCTTTCACACCCAGGTATGTGAGTCAGTGCCACTGGGAAATATAAAAAATAACAATAGTTGTAGTAGTGGTCACAGATGCAATGTATTATAATGCAGTTCTTGGTTTATTTTGGTGTACCTTATTCAATTTATTCCTTTTTTTTTTATCAAGACTTTTCCTGCGAGTCTCCCGCGGCCCCCCAGCACCCTCTCGCAACCCCCCAGGGGTCCCCGACCCCCACTTTGGTAACAGCTGAGCTAGTCTGTACATGCGGTATCTCCTCCCCCCATCCTGTTGGCGATATCCATCCTCTGCTTTGGCAATAGGGGATAATATTCTTCAGCACCAGATCAATAGTGTAATTGTATCCACATGAGGTAATATGATTAGTAAATATGAAACCAGCTGATTTAGTCATTGGCAATGTAATGAAAACCCCATGTGTCGCGAGACATTTTAGTTTTGTCATTTACGGCCCTCTTAGTTTTGTCACACAAGCATTTATGAATCGTTGTAGTCAGGACTTTGTTACTGGTACAGCCTCCATGGTTATTGCTTGAAATTTCTTTACGGTGTCGCATTTTTTTTCTCTCTTTCTGTCTGTCAGACGTCAATACACTTCATGTGTTATCCACACAGCTAAATACACAGGGCTGGATGAGGGACAGGGCTGGAATGGGGGAGAAATAGGGCCCGGGCACTTTTGTCTTAAACGGGCCCCTCATAATTAGTGGCGCAGAACTGACTCACCGGTGGGCCCCGCACCCTTGTGCGCCCCTATTTTCAGAAATGTTTTTTTTTTTTTTACATGTTTTTGAATTTTTTACATTTCTGAAAATATGGGCCCCCTGAGGGTGCGGGGCCCACGGGGCATTGCCCGCTATGCCAGATGTCCAGTCCAGCCCTGCTGCTGGGTGAGGGAAATGAGATGGGGGAAATACAATGCAGTGCTGTGCTGTGCTGTGCTGTGCTGTGCTGGGCTCCCATCACCCAGGACCCCCCCAGGGGCCAGCTGTGAATATGAGGAGTGTTTTGCAGTTGTTAACCTCTTTGGCCGTCCCTGAGAGAAATACACACACACACACACACTCACACACACGCACACACACACAAACACATCTCAGACCCTCCCTCCTCAACCTCGTTTACACACACCAACACAGTCCACACACACCACGCATACACACACACGTATACACACGCATATGCTAATGGACACACACTCACACACGTGCACACACACACACACACGTGCACACACACGCACACACACACACACACACACACACACACACACACACACACACACACACACACACACACACACACACACACACACACACACACACAAACCTCACACACACAAACATGCTCACACACACATACACGCATACACATGCATATACAGTGCCAATGGTCACACGCGCACACACACACACACACACACACACACACACACACACACACACACACACACACACACACACACACACACACACACACACACACACACCTCTGAAGGAGAACATGGAAAGACACAGATGAAATGCCAATTGAAATTCATTAGACTCGATTCATTTTGCTCCCCGTGTGGGAGACTCGGAGCTCATTTTCTCCCTCTGCCTCAACAATATCCCGGGCCCTCGTAATTAATGCAGATTGTTTGGAAGCCTAATACAGGGGCGTTAGCAGCAGCACATTGTGGGCCCTATGGACAATCAGCTCCAATGGACCCCCCAGCAGCCATAATATCTACATCAGGGATTCCCAACCTTTTCCAATTGAATTTTTAACAAATGTTTGGGGCCCACCTATGACCCGATAAACAATAAAACTCAAATAAATCAACAGCAACACACACAAAAATGTTATTTTTACTTTTAGAAAATGATTTCAAGGCCCTCTTGTGATACCTTCCACAGTTTGAGAATCACTGATCTACATAAATCAGACACTGTGTGGGTCCCCTATATACAGTACATGGTCATGGGCCCCTGGTAACTCAGTCACGTTTTACCCCCCCTGTGCAACACCCCTGGCGTAATACAGTGGAGGAAAACAACCCCAGTGCAAAATGCTTTGTTAATCTTCGCTATCATTTTCACCTTTCATGATTGTGCCCATTATATCCAATCTTGCTTTTTAACTGCTGTAAAGCTTGCCTTTCAACAACTGCCGTTTAATGCAATACATTTTTTAATTGGATTTTTTAATCTGAACGCATTTGTTCTATATATTGGGTATTTATAAACAAATGTGAAAGAATAATTGCGTTGGGTTTAATTATTTATTTCATAATGGAATAAGCTTGGAATAAGCTTGTAGGATGATATGTCCCGTCCTTTTACCTTTTATTGTCGCACTGCTTTCTCTTAGAACATTATCGTATCTCCACAGCAAGTGTTGACTCGCCGTCCACATTGTCGACATGCATGTTCTACAGAGCTGACGCCTTTTCACTTTGTCTATCTAATTATGTTACCATTGTGTGCTGCCATGCAGTGCAGTGCAGTGCACGCCAGAAGAGGTAGAGCCAGACAGACAGTTTGTCTTCAGAGAGAAACGAAAAGAAACGAATTGAAACTTTGCAGGATAAACATTAATCCGGTTAAGATGTTAAGACAGCGACAGCAGTGTAATTTAAAACAAACACTAATCACGCTGCCTCTTCCTCCTCACTCAGTCAACTGGAGACTCTCCAGGCCAGCCCCCACACACCAGCACCAGCACCAACTCACCACACACACACACACACACACACAGACCATCACCAACTCACACACACACCATCACCAACTCACCACACACACACACACACACACACACACACACACACACACACACCAACTCACCACACACACACACACACACACACACACACACACACACACACACACACACACACACACACACACACACACACACCATCACCAACTCACTACTCACGGCACTACACACACCAACTCACCCTACACTCCACCCCACCCCACTCCACTTCCCACTTCCCACTTCCCACTTCCCACTCCCCACTTCCCACTTCCCACTTCCCACTTCCCACTCCCCACTTCCCACTTCCCACTTCCCACTCCCCACTCCCCACTCCCCACTCCTCACTTCCCACTCCCTACTCCCCATTCCCACCATGGAGGGTGTGGTGTGTTGTGATGAAGCGCAGATGTTTGGAGAGGAGCCTGGTCCTGCTCGGGTGGTGTGCAGCCTCTGTCATCCTGCTCGGGTGGTGTCAGCCTGCTCCTGCTCGGGTGGTGTCCTCCTGCTCGGGTGGTGTCAGCCTGTTCGGGTGGTGTCAGCCTGCTCGGCTCGGGTGGTGTCAGCCTGCTCTGCTCGGGTGGTGTCAGCTCCTGCTCGGGTGGTGTCCTCCTACTCGGGTGGTGGTAGTGCGCCTCCTGCTCGGGTGGTGGTAGTGCGCCTCCTGCTCAGGTGGTGGTAGTGAGCCTCCTGCTCGGGTGGTGTCATCCTGCTTGGGTGGTGTCAGCCTGCTCGGGTGGTGTAGTGAGCCTCCTGCTCGGGTGGTGTCCTTTTGCTCGGGTGGTGTCAGCCTCCTCCTCGGGTGGTGTAGTGAGCCTCCTGCTCGGGTGGTGTAGTGAGCCTGCTCCTGTTTGGGTGTTGTGCCTCCTGCTCGGGTGGTGTCAGTCTGCTCGGGTGGTGTCAGCCTGCTCTGCTCCTGTTCGGTTGGCGTCTGCTCCTGCTGGGGTGGTGTCCTCCTGCTCGGGTGGTGTAGTGTGCCTCCTGCTCGGGTGGTGTCAGCCTGCTAGGGTGGTGTCTGCTCTGCTCGGGTGGTGTAGTGCGCCTCCTGCTAGGGTGGTGTCTGCTCTGCTCGGGTGGTGTAGTGAGCCTCCTGCTCGGGTGGTGTAGTGTGCCTCCTGCTCGGGTGGTGTCAGCCTCCTGCTCGGGTGGTGTCAGCCTCCTGCTCGGGTGGTGTATTGAGCTCCTGCTCGGGTGGTGTAGTGAGCCTCCTGCTCGGGTGGTGTAGTGTGCCTCCTGCTCGGGTGGTGTCTCTGCTCGGGTGGTGTCCTCCTACTCCTGCTCGGGTGGTGTCAGCCTCCTGCTCGGGTGGTGTAGTGTGCCTGCTGCTCGGGTGGTGTCAGCCTCTTCTGCTAGGGTGGTGTCCTCCTGCTCGGGTGGTGTAGTGAGCTCCTGCTCGGGTGGTGTAGTGCTCCTGCTCGGGTGGTGTAGTGAGCTCCTGCTCGGGTGGTGTCAGCCTCCTGCTCGGGTGGTGTCCTCCTGCTCGGGTGGTGTCCTCCTGCTTCTGCTCGGGTGGTGTCAGCCTGCTCGGGTGGTGTCTGCTCTTACTCGGGTGGTGTAGTGCGCCGCCTCCTCGGGTGGTGTCAGCCTCTCCTGCTCGGCTGGTGTCCTCCTGCTCGGGTGGTGTCCTCCTGCTCGGGTGGTGTCAGCCTGCTCGGGTGGTGTAGTGTGCCTCCTGCTCGGGTGGTGTCAGCCTCCTGCTCGGGTGGTGTAGTGTGCCTGCTGCTCGGGTGGTGTAGTGTGCCTGCTGCTCGGGTGGTGTCAGCCTCTTCTGCTAGGGTGGTGTCCTCCTGCTCGGGTGGTGTAGTGAGCCTCCTGCTCGGGTTGTGGTGGTGTCAGCCTGCTCGGGTGGTGTAGTGAGCCTCCTGCTCGGGTGGTGTAGTGAGCCTCCTGCTCGGGTGGTGTAGTGAGCCTCCTGCTCGGGTGGTGTCTGCTCTGCTCGGGTGGTGTCAGCCTCCTGCTCGGGTGGTGTCATCCTCCTGCTCGGGTGGTGTCAGCCTGCTCGGGTGGTGTCAGCCTCCTGCTCTGCTGGGGTGGTGCGCTTCCTGTTTGGGTGGTGTCTGCTCTGCTCGGGTGGTGTCAGCATGCTCGGGTGGTGTCAGCCTGCTCGGGTGGTGTCTGCTCTGCTCGGGTGGTGTCAGCATGCCCGGGTGGTGTCTGCTCTGCTCGGGTGGTGTGCCTCCTGCTCGGGTGGTGTCAGCTTCCTCCTGCTCGGTGGTGTCAGCCTCCTCCTCGGGTGGTGTCTGCTCTGCTCGGGTGGTGTCAGCATGCTCGGGTGGTGTAGTGCTATTTGATTAAGCTCACGGCCCAGACCTGCAGGCTGCTAATCAGGGGCTTTAGCCGCTAATCTCACATGTGTGTGTTTGTGTTTGCATAGAGTGTATGACTTCACTCATGAGCTGTCGCACTGACATTGGACGTGTGAGCAGGGGTGCCGACAGGGGTGGGGGACAAAAGGGATAGTTGTCCCAGGCCCAGAATTAGTTCCTCATTACGTTGTACTGTATGTATTGGGCTTGGGGCCCCTTTCTGATGAATTTGTCCTGGGGCCAGCCAAAGCAGTCAGCGGCCCTGCGTGTGAGCAAGGAAATATGGCATTCGTCTCTGCGATCCTGTGCCCAGAGCTCGCCCATGTGGAATGGCAGAGGTATTGAAGTGGTTTGTGGGCGCCTCTCTGTTTGTACTTTCAAGCGTTTTTGTTCTTTGTTTCAAAACTTTCATGTTTTTGTTATTATCAGACCAGCGTGTTTTGATCATGACTACAGTATTGACGTCTGTGGCTCAATAAGGAGATTATGCTGCCGTTCTAAAAATCGAAAAGGTGTTTTGTTGGTTGTTTTCTACCAGAAGAAGAAATGCCTGGACTGTAGAGCTGAATCTTTGATCTTCCGTCAGCATTTGATGTGTGTATTCTTGAAAGTTAACATCAAATATTATCATATTCAGTGTAAGTGTTAGTGGCTCTAAACAAGACTTAAATCCATCTGAAATATATGAAGGCATTGTCTGTTTCTTAAACCATCATACAGATTTTACAGATGAAGCTTTTTTTAGAGGTCTTCCCCACAGTGAAAAATGTAAACATCATGTAACAAATGAAGAATTCTGTTACAAAACGGTGCATATCCATTTTGGAGAATGTTGGAAAATTGACATTTTTGGATTGGGCATTCCATTGCATTGCATAGCAAGATGCATTTTATATACTGTAGGTTTAAAAAGTATGTTCTCAAAATATTTGAATGGCAAGAATTCACACATAAGTGATGGGACTTCTGAACAGAACAGGTTGCCAGACGAGGCTGATGATTTCCAGCCCAAAAAATGCTTGAATCCCGCCTAGAATCACCAAATTCCGCCCAATTCTATTGATTTCTATGGCAAAAATTGGACGGGGTTTTCTGCAAAATGCCATTTTTACCCGCACAAGGCCATCCTAAGCAGCCCAATTGGGCGGGAAACAGCCCAATGTGGCAACACTGCCTCTGAACAGTCAATTCCAATAATACAATGCAAAAGTTAAAATAAATGGTGGATACACCGTTTTGCAATAAAACACTTCTAATGTAAACATCATGTAAACCAGAAATGGAGAAGATCTGACATGGTACCTCCCCCATATCTCAACAATGGCTAGCTACACCCAGTACACTTAGAATTCTTTCGGTTGTTTCACCAAACAACTGAACTCTGTCGAACAACTTAACTCTGTTTCAAACTTCGCTTGGGTGAAACAGGTTACAATTGACTGCGCTCACAAGCGACAAGAGCAGCATTTGTAGAGGCTTCAAGGCTCTACACCTCAGAGTAGCAGCTTGATATTTGTATTCCCAGCGTGTCACACCACAAACCCTCGTCCTCGCCTCGCCCTCGCCTGCACTACCCCCCATCGTCCTCCCCATCCTCCACCACCTCCACTCTTCCACTCCTCCACCGTACCTGATGTTTGAATCCTTCGCTTTTTTAATCCTCGACTTGACTTGGAGGAGTACAGAAAGAGACGCAGCCCATCTTCCCTGTGTGGCCCTGCCTGTGGGAGAGAGAGAGAGAGAGAGAGAGAGAGAGAGAGAGAGAGAGAGAGAGAGAGAGAGAGAGAGAGAGAGAGAGAGAGACTGGGTGGCAGGGCTGAGGGAGCGGGAGAAAGAGAGAGAGAGAGAGAGAGAGAGAGAGAGAGAGAGAGAGAGAGAGAGAGAGAGAGAGAGAGAGAGAGAGAGAGAGAGAGAGAGACGGACAGCCCCAGACTTGTGGAGCGTGGCAAGGCCCCAGCGTTAATCTTTCGCTCTGCCTGGTTGCCCCCTCTCCTCTCTGGGCTAAATCTTGGCTCAGCCTGCCTGCTTCACCTCACCCCTGCCTGCCTGCCTCCACTCCACACCCTACCCTTCTCCCCTTCCCTCAGCGCAGTGCCGCCCGCCCGCCTGTGGATCTGAGTGGCTTTAAGCTTTACCACCACGACACGGCCTCCAGCATTAGGTGCCCCAAAGGCTTGTATTCATTTCCTCAGGGGAAAAAATGTTAATGTGAAATATATTGAGGAGAATGCCTAGCCAAATATGTTTCTATTTTATTTTGGGGAGGTGTTACTGTTAGCTAGACTGACAAATGAAAAAGCTTAATGCCACCTGCAAGTCGTTTCAGGGTTTTCTCAAAAGTGAGGCACACTGCATTAGTATGTACAGTATATTTCAGCCCTCAAAGCAAGATGCTCCCCTTGTTCTTTATCCTTCTGTCACAGTGCCACGGCCATATAACTACACACTGTGTAATGAAACACATTTTGTTTTGACATTTTGCTTGAACTCAATCCCCTCGTTATGCCAAAAAAAGGAACCTGCAGTCAGAATGATTGGGGTTGAGCCTTTGCTGCTGCATAGTATGACACAGCCAATACATTTGTTATCCAGTTCGCACCCGAACTCCAGACGCTTGCATGTTATTTTGCCCATCCACAACACTCGTGCGACCTTTGCCTGTCAATATTTCTCGTGTTTAAAGATGTGTTGACTCTCTTCTGTTGGTATTTGTTAAAAAGATGTTTTCAGGGTTTATTTTCTTGTTTTTACTTTTACTTTAACTTTTTTTCTTAACACTATATACCTGTATGCACTGCAGTAGTGATTACCTAAAAAGTGTCAGTCCATGTTTTGTGAGGGATTATATTCGGCACACTAGAAGCTTCAGCCATTCAGCCATTCAGCCAGCATCATTATTGTGGTTTCTGTTACGGTTTTTGGTACCTTTTTAAAAATAACTACCATCTTGGGAATGCGTGCTGCAGAGTTTGATAGTTGCTAAAGCTTGTTTTCGCATCAGGATGGATCAGTTTTATTTTTTTATTCACCGCGTTCCAGAAAATCAGCTAGCAGTTATTCTGCAGTTACTGGCTGTCTGCATCAAGATCATGTGCGTAAACTGCAGCATCACTTGAAGATGATTTAGATTTAATGTGGATGCAGCAGCTTGTTTGTCATGCAAGGCAGAGCAGCCGATAATTTAGTCAGTAGGCAGTGCACCATACTTGCATGTTTATCACTCCGGCGTTTACCCCTCTCCCATTACAATGAGCACCCCTCCTTCCTTCTTCTTCCCAGGGCTGGATTGGCCATACGGCATACAGGGCATTTGCCCGGGGGACCGTTGATGACTTTGGCCTGGTCCTCTTGAAAATAAAGTCAACATAGGATGAAGGGCATGCTGCCCGAAACGTCACATTAAAGTAATACATACGGGAGCTTGGTGTTGTAGACTTTATTTTCAGTTTTCATGTGACTTTGCTAGTCCTGCACCCAAAACATTTTTGAGACGGATGTACGTGTTTTTTATTTGTTATATTTGGCCCGGTCCTCCTAGCCTGGGTGAATAGCCGACTGTTGACTCCGTCAATCAGTCTGGCAAAAGCCATGAGGAATCTGTCTCCGTGGACGATGGGAGATGGTCTGATCTTACTCTATCATTTAAATTAATTGAAGTTCCAAACTCAAATTAAAACCCATATAGTGCTTTATTAGCATGCCTGTTACGTTATAGCGTCGCAAAAGCATACAAATAACAAAACGAAAGTGTGAATATACTGTAGTTACCTTAACCAATCAGTAACGGAGCTCGCGGGTGAGTTCTACGTCACCACTCTCAACTGTTTGCTGATTGGCGAAACACTGAGAGAACCGAGCTCGAGGCTTTTGCCAGACGATGTGCGGAGCCAAAATCTTTGGGTGGAGTACAGAGGATGGCGTCGCGAGGCTATGGTCCTCCACACAGTGTACTGGTATCAGTCCTCACGCCTCTACAGCTGACCTTTCCCGAGTCAGATTTAAAATATTCATTTTGACTGTTGTGGTCAAAATTGCTCGTATAATAGATCACTAAAAGGGTTGTCTCAGGATTCATTGTCAGTCTCAATGCCTGGTGGATTGGTTGTGGCTGTTGTGGCCAAGATAGCCCATAATGGATGAATAATAATGTTGTCGCAGGCTTCAATGTGTCCCTCAGTGACTGTCGGACCGGCCTTTGCTAAAAATGCCCGGCCTGCTTTTTCATCCCAGTCCAGCCCTGTTTTCTTCCGGTAGAGACTCTGTCCTTCCTCATGAATGTCACTGTAATTCAGTTTTTTTCTTGATGACGAGCATGAACATTATGCAGCAACAATCTGAGCCTTGTCTAGGACAGTGATAATCAATGTGTGGTCCGGGCACCACTGGTGGTCCGTGACAGAGCTCAGGTGGTCCGCGAATGGATTTCTTCTTTTCCAAGACAAGCTAGCAGTAGGCTGTATTTGTAACATTATTACGAAGCTAAACACAGCTGAAGTTACATTTTCAGCACAATATCAGCTTGTAATGTGAATTAAAAGTAAGGGATCTGCTGCATCTGAATTAGCAGCGACAAATTTGCACCCGTCAACTGTTTACAGGTGTTCCGTTAACATTTTGGGGTGGACAAAGTGGTCCTCGGTCTGAAAAAGTTTGAGAAATACTGGTCTAGGAGAACTCTATCCCAGTGGTTCTTAACCTGGGGTGCGGGCACCCCCTGGGGGTGCACCAGAGATTTCAGGGGGTGCGCAGAATTTTGTTTGTGTTAAGGTTGTGACCAAAATTCTGTAGTGAACATTACAATTAGGCCAAATTTAAACCAAATTTTAACATGTTTTGGTCCCCATGTAAAGTCATTAAGGTATTGATTAATCCTTTTTTAGTGCGTGTACACGTGTAGAAGTTTGGGTTGGGGGTGCATGGCTTGTCTTGGGCACAGGTAAGGGGGTGCGTTAAGAAAAAAAGGTTAAGAACCACTGCTCTATCCAATGCAATGGTTCCCAAACTGGGGGTCGAGATCCCTAGGGGGGTCACGGACAAAAGGGACATAGCCTAGGCAATTTTTGTCAATTAATATTGCTTGATTTTCCATTATTAATTTGTCTGCTGATATTGCTAGAAATCCATTGCTAGGCTAAGACTGGTGAATGGGTGGGGTCACGAATATATTCCGAAAGGGGGTCCCCTCTGAAAAAGTTTGGGAACCACTGATCTAATGACAACACACAGCTACACCCCACTGGGAGATGCCCTGAATCCCATTAGGGCTGAAGGTGACATGCTGTGTGTCACCTGAACTTTAGATTGACGTTTGACGCTTCGCCTGTCAACGTGGTAAACTTAATGTCAAGTCCAGTTGCGCTGGAGAAAGAGCTAGAGCTCAGCGATCATCAGTCACCCATCCTATTTGTGTGTGAATGATGTGACAGTGGATCTGTCCAAACAACAAGGCAAACAGCACCTCTTCAACTTCCTCGTGTCTCTTCCTGCTCTCCTCATCTCTCCCGCTGGGGAGGACAACATCTCACTAGTGCGTACACCTGTCTGAAGTGTAGCTGCGCTGGGTTAACGAGGAGGCAGGCTTGATGGTGCAGCACGGCACAGCGTACCATGCGAGACAGAGACAGAGAGACAAAAGGAAGCGTTACGTTCTGTTCCAGGGTCAGGAGCAGGAACAACGCCAACAGATGGAGGGAACTTCTTAACCTGCGGGTCTAACAAGCCAAGCCTAGACCTGCATTAATTACCAGCGTTGTCAGATTCCCCCTTGTTGCCTCCGAGCAGGCACCTCACCTCGCCTCGCCTCTCCTCGCCCGCCTGCCTGCCTGCTCCGCTTGTTCCATCCTGAGCCAGCTTCTCCGGGGGCTGACAGGTCTAAGTGGTTCCCCCAACGTGGAGAGAGGAAGAGGAGGATGGTGCAGGTGAGATGAGGAGGGAGAGGGGGGGGCAGAGGAGGAAGAGAAGGATGGAGAAGGATGATGAGGAGGAAGGAAAAAGGGGGGGGAGAGAGGATGGGGAAGGGCTGTAGATGAGATGAGGAGGAAGGGAGGAGAGAGGGAAAGATGGAGGAGGAGGAAGAGGATGAGGAGGATGAGGAAGAGGAAGAGCTGCTGGTGATGAGGAGTGGGAGAGGGGGGAGGGAGGGAGAGACAGGAGGAGGAAGAAGATGATGAGGAGGATGAGGAAGAGGAAGGACTGCAGGTGAGATGAGGAGTAGAAGGGGGTCGGAGGGAGAGATGGAGGAAGAGGAAGGAGCGGCTGGCTGAAACCCTGTGCTCAGTCAATTGAAAAACTGTCAGAGCGCGGGCCTTCAGAAGGAGCGGAGGCAGATAAGGCAAGGCAAGAGGGGAGCTCTCGGCTGCCAGCAACACGCCTGCCGCTAGTAGCCTAGCGCTCGACCGAGGTCAAGCAAAACGCGCCTCTAATCTAGTTAATTTTAGACCCTCCGTTTCAGGGAACCTGTCAAGTGAACTCGTCGAACTGATAAAGCCCCCATGGCTTGCACCACACGTCAAGCTTCTTTTTTTTTTTTTTTACTCTCTCCCTCTTTCCTTCCACCCGCCATCCCATTCGTTTTCCTTCTCTCTTGGATTATTTATTTATTTCCCTCGTGCACAAGCTGCTCAGAAAAGGGGATTTCAACAGATCTTGATAGGGTTGCACGTACGTATCTGAAGATTTCTTGGGTGCACTCACTGGCTGTACAACACAACAACCCTGTGGTAATCGCACCATCTCTCTTGCTTATTACCAGCCTCCTCTCCAGCCCTCTCCTCCTCTCCTCCTCTCCTCTCCAGCCCTCTCCTCCCCTCCCCTCTCCTCTCCTCCTCTCCGCTCTTCTCCTCTCCTCTTCTCCTCTCCTCCTCTCCTCTCCTCTCCTCTCCTCTCCTCTCTCCTCTCCTCTCCTCTCCTCTCATCCTCTCCTCTCCTCTCATCCTCTCCTCTCATCCTCTCCTCTCCTCTCATCCTCTCCTCTCCTCTCCTCTCATCCTCTCCTCTCCTCTCCTCCCCTCTCCTCCCCTCCCCTCCTCTCCTCCCCTCCCCTCTCCTCTCCTCCTCTCCTCTCCTCTCCTCTCCTCCTCCTCTTTTTTCTCCTCTCTTCTCCTCTCCTCTCCTATTCTCTGCTCTCCTCTCCTCCGCTCCCCTTTCCTCTCCTCTCCTTTCCTCTGCTCTCCTCTCCTCTCCTAGTCTCTTCTCCTCTCCTCTTTTTTCTCCTCTCCTCTCCTCTCCTCTCCTCTCCTATCCTCTGCTCTCCTATCCTCTCCTCTTCTCCTCTCCTCCCTAATCATCTCCTCTCCTCTCATCCTCTCTCTTCTTCTCCTCTGCTCTCCTCTCCTCTCCTCTCATCTCCTCCCCTCTGCTCTGATCTCCTCTCATCTCCTCCCCTCTGCTCTGCTCTCCTCTCCTCTTCCCTCCTCTTCTCCTCTCCTCCCTAATCCTCTCCTCTCCTCTTCTCCTCTCTCCTCCTCTCTTCTTCTTATTACCGGGCTGTGCTCTGCTCTGTTCTCCTTTCCTCTTCCTCCCTTCTCTTCTCCTCTCCTCCTCTTCTCCTCTCCTCCTCTCCTCTCCTCTCTTATCTTTTCCTTTCTCCTCCTCTCCTCTTTTCCTCTCCTCTCCTCTCCTCTCCTCTTCTCCTCTCTCCTTATTACCGGGCTGTGCTGGGCTCTTAGGATTCAACAGGAGTTTCTCTCCTCAGCCAGTTGCGTTACCACATGGTGTCATCACTGTTGCTGGCAGCCTCTTATAAAAATTCTGTTTCGCGCTGTGTGTGTGTGTGTTATGTGCGCAGTGCTGCAATAATCGTGTTTGTAGTTTTCATTAAATTACTGTTTCATTCTTTACGCTGGTGCGTGCGTCTGCGAGCCGGTGCATCTGAGAGTTTAGTTGGCCGTGCGGTGTTACATTCTGTAGATTAGGACTAATGGGAGAAATGCTGTAATTAACTCTAGCTGTAATGTTATTTACTCGCCAGTGTGAAAACCAGGAAAGAAAATGAATGTCCGCGCGTGTAGGTCCACTACTCCACTACTTAAGGCCACTGTATAAGCAGCTCAGCTAATATTTTTATTAAAGACCTCACCTTCAATTTGGTTCAATTTAGTTCAGCTTTTGGCTCAGTCAGGCAAGCCAATTTTCTGCTTCAGGCTCTTTTAATAAACCTCTTGCACTATCAGAAGTCTTTTCCTTTCCCTGATGAAGGCAGTTTATTTTAAATTAAAGGAGAGTTTCTTATCTGCCGGAGTGAGACAGGAAGGAAGGTGGCCACCATAGTCTTCCCCGAGGGCTAATTAAACCCAAAAGAAAAAAAACAGTTTCTGTGTCGGATAAAACCACAGGATCTGATAGACGTTGGCCGAGTTACATGGAGATGGGGTGTTGATGGAGGCTTTATTTCCGCTTCCCTCTCTTTCTCTTTCTCTATCTCTTTCTCTCTCTCTCTCTCTCTCTCTCTCTCTTTCTCTCTCTCTCTCCCTCTCTCTGTTATTGTTGCCGCTGATAAGAAAGCGTGTTCCACAGGAGAACAGCAGTGTGGTCGACTCGGTGGTATCGTTTCATTTCGTTGTTATGTGTTCGCTCTTATGGAGTGGGGTCTGAGGTGGAGTGGAGAGCGGTGCGGGTGAATGAGGTGCTGACATGTTTTAATTGAAATGGCTACGGCTATCCTTCCTGTGAACGTAAAATGAAAAAAAAATCACATCACAGTGGCTGCAGTGCTTTAATTCGTCTTTCAATTAAACACAGTGTCAACCGATCCTCCGAGGACAAGCCGCGAGAGAGAGAGAGTGAGAGAGAGAGAAAGAGAGAGAGAGAAAGAGAGAAAGAGAGAGTGGGAGAGAGCGAGAGAGAGAGAGAGAGAGAGAGAGAGATGGCTAAGACACAGTGGCACTTGCATCTCCTTACTTCATCAATGGGATGTCATTTGACATGGTGCGTAGCCTGCCGCAGGTGGAGCTGCCCTGGGGTGGCAACCTGTGGGCTGGGCTGACAGTGATAGGTGCGCGAGGCGAGCGGCATTTATATCTCTAACTGTGATACAATGGTTAATTTAATCGCATCGTTCAATTATTCTTGCTCCTCTCCCTCTCCAGAGATTTGTTTGATTTTAGACACCCAAGCCACCAATCTCCCCTGTGGGCATTGTGGGGGCTCGGCATTGAAGGTTTCGGTGTATTCGGTGTATCTTTAATTTAAACACACGTATCTTCAATTCAAACACATTGAAGTTATTTCACAGAGCGATAGCATTTTTTTTTGCGTAAAACCATAATCTGTGTACATTTGTTTGGAAGCACATTACAGCTTTTCAGACACATTTCTCGGAACACAAACGCATTTCTACTTTGCACTGCAGTGTACTTACTGTGCAAACCAACGGCTTGGCACAGTCAAGCAAAAAAGAAAGTCAAGTTTTATTGATCTTCTTTCCACATATCACTCGGCGCAGATCTATATATGACCAGGGCGTTGAAAGGCTCCACCTGAGGGTCTGGGCTAGCCTGTGCAGCCACCATACCGTGATGGTCCACCCCACCCCACCCCAACCCAACCCACCCCACCCCACCCCCCACCCCACCCCAAACCCCAATCCACCCCAAACCCAACCAAACCCACCCCACCACCCCAACCCCACACCACCCCACCCCACCCCAACCAAACCCACCCCCCCCCAAACCCCAATCCACCCAAACCCCACCCCACCCCAACCCACACCACCCCAAACCCAACCAAACCCACCCCACCCACCCCACCCCACCCCACACCACCCCACCCCAACCAAACCCACCCCAAACCCACCCCAACCCCAAACCCCACCCCACATCACACCACCCCACCCCAAACCCCAACCCCCCCCACCCCAACCCAACACAACCCACCCCACCCAACCAAACCCACCCCAAACCCCACCCCACCCCAACACAACCCTACCCACCCCAAACCCCAACCACCCCAACCAAACTAAACCCACACCAATCCACCCCAAACCCCACCCCAAACCCAACACAACCCTACCCACCCCACCCCAAACCCCAAACACCCCAACACAACACAACCCACACCAATCCACCCCAAACCCCACCCCACCCCAACACAACACCACCCACCCCACCCCAAACCAGTCCACACTCATTCACCTCCGCTGACACGCTGAAAGGATGCCAGAGTTTATATCCATTTGGTTGAAGATGAAGATTGTGCACATCTCAGGGGGGCTGACTGTAGTAGTAGTAGTAGTAGTAGAGTAACTTTATTGATCCCAGGGGGGAAATTTAAGTTTTCGGAGTGAGGAGTCCGCACACTTATTATTATTATTATTTTTTTATTATAAATGACCCAGACCCAAACCCAACCAACCCACCCCAAAATCCAAAGCCAACACTGAACCAACCCACCCCAACCCCCAACCCCCAACCCCTCACTCAACCTTACCCAACCCAACCCAACCCTACCCTACCGTGGCCGTGCTCAAACACCCCTCTGACACACTGAAAGATTTATATGTATAACGATTTATAAGTTTATACACGTACATAAGTAGTAGATAATACACCGCGGTCTTCCGTGTGGTGCGTAGAATGTGAGAAGGTGGATCGCACTCAGGTTCTTCTTCTCCAAAACGTTTGTCTGTTTTCTGCTGCTGTGTAAAAAAAATAAAAAAAATAAAAGAAGGTGATCCACCTTTTCACATTCCCAGAGTTTATATTCTACAGCTCATAACCAGTCCGCTACGCGCTCACCCAACCCCCACAACCTCACAGCCCCGCAACCCCTCCACCCTATTTACTCCCATTGCTTTGACAACCCTGCAACCCCTCAACAACCCCTCCCCCCATTTACTCCCATAGCTTTGAGCTATTTATCATAGTTGTGTTAGCCACTGTCACAGTTGACAGCAGCAATATTAATGAATATCCTCTTGGCCCCGTAATTCAGTTTAAGTTGTCTCTCCGCATTCCTTCTTTTCCATTCTACCCAAGCAGAGCAGAGCAGCCTCCACCAGGGGCCGCAAGGCATGAAGAGGGGAAATAAGCATGAGAGGAGAGGAGAGGAGAGGAGAGGATGGATTAGAGGAGAGGAGAGGGGAGGAGAGAGGGGGAAAGGAGAGGAGAGGAGAGAAGTGGAGAGGGGAGGAGAGGAGAGGAGAGGAGAGGAGAGGAGAAGAGACGGGAGAGGGGAGGAGGAGAGGACAGGAGAGGAGAGGGGAGGGGAGGGGAGGGGAGGGGAGAAGAGAGGGGAGGAGAGGAGAGGAGAGGAGAGGAGAGGAGAGAAGAGGAGAGGAGAGGAGACAGGGGAGGAGAGGAGAGGAGAGGGGAGGGGAGGGGAGAGGAGAAGGGAGGGGAGGAGTGGAGAGGAGAAGAGAAGAGGAGACGAGAGGAGTGGAGAGGAGAGAAGAGGGGAGGAGAGAGGAGGAGAGGAGAGAGGAGGAGAGGAAAGGAGGGGAGGTGATGGGAGGAGAGGAGAGGAAAGGAGAAGAGGAGAGGAGGGGAGGAGAGGAGAGGAGAGGAGAGGAGAGGAGAGGAGAGGAGAGGGGAGGGGAGGGGAGGAGAGGAGAGGAGAGGAGAGGAGAGGAGGGGAGGAGAGGAGAGGAGAGGAGAGGAGGGGAGGACAGGAGAGGGGAGGAGAGGAGAGGAGAGGAGAGAGGAGGGGAGAATAGAGGAGGGGAGGGGAGGGGAGGTATAGGGGAGAGGAGAGGAGGGAGAGAAGAGAGGAGGGGAGAGGAGGGGAGGGGAGGGAAGGGGAGAGGAGAGGAGAGCAGAGGAGAGGAGAGGAGGGTAGGGGAGGAGAGAGGGGAGGGGAGGAGAGGAGGGGAGGAGAGGAGAGGAGGGGAGGGGAGGAGAGGAGAGGGGAGGGGAGGAGAGGGGAGGAGGAGAGGGGAGGAGAGGAGAGGAGAGGAGAGGAGAAGAGGAGATGAGAGGAGGGGACGAGAGAGGAGAAGAGAGGAGGGGAGGGGAGGGGAGGAGAGGAGAGGAGAGGAGGGGAGGGGAGGAGGGGAGGGGAGGAGAGGAGAGGAGAGGAGAGGAGAGGAGAGGGGAGGAGAGGGGAGGAGAGGGGAGGAGAGGAGAGGAGAGGAGAGGAGAGGGGGGTGCGAAGGGGATGGAGAGAAGAGGGGGATGAGACGGGGATGGAGAGAAGAGGGGGATGAGACAGGGATGGAGAGAAGAGGGGGATGAGACGGGGATTGAGAGAAGAGGGGGATGAGACGGGGATGGAGAGAAGAGGGGGATGAGACGGGGATGGAGAGAAGAGGGGGATGAGACGGGGATGGAGAGAAGAGGGGGATGAGACGGGGATGGAGAGAAGAGGGGGATGAGACGGGGATGGAGAGAAGAGGGGGATGAGACGGGGATGGAGAGAAGAGGGGGGTGAGACGGGGATGGTGTGAAAAGAGGAAAGGAATACACATATTCTGTGTTACAGCAACGTAGGTTCCATGAAGTAGTTTCCTTTTTCTCTGTTTTGAAAACAAAATGCAAAGACCGCTGAATTAAAACATTTGTTACGTTTCTATCTACAAAATTATGTTTATTGCACACAGTTGTTCTCAGCATTCTCAGATGATTAGAGTACACTGCATTACATTTACACAGTGACTTACCGTTATTTACATAATATTGGTTACAGTCCCTGGAGCAATATGGGGTTAGGTGCCTTGCTCAAGGGGTATTCATCCATGGATGGAGGTGTAGGGAGAAGTGAGGGGGGATTCAAACCTGCAACCCTCTGTTTTCAACACCACCTGCCTAACCATTAAACCACGGCTGATCCATGATGATCAAATCAGACGTTTTCCTTTTTTTTTTCTTTAGTTGTGATAGTTCACCGCTCATCTGTTTAGAAGGTGCAGGATTCAGTAGAAATTTCTGTATAAAAAGGAGACAATCCGCACACTTCAGGTCTATTTTTGTGCAAAGAAGCTTTACTTGACTTGCAAGCTTTCGGTCCTTAGACCTTCATCAGGTTTAAAAAAAAAAAAAAGTATATATATATTACTTCTTGAAATTGCAATTGACAACTCTATTGACAAGTTGTGCTGATTTCTCTGTGTTTGCTGTTGTTGTTCTCTTGCAGAGCCCGTAACACAGAGCCCGTGTGCACCGTCCTCCAGTCCCAGATCATGCGCTGTTACCAGGACAACCGAGAGGAGACCCTCAACTGCTCCGACCTGGCCAAGGAGTACATACAGTGCATCAACAAAGTTAAAAAGGTACGTTTTGGCCCTGCCGTTGCTATGCGGCCGACCCGGGTTCGATTCCCGGCCCAGGTCCTTTGCTGAACCTCCCCTTCTCTCCCTCCCCACTCACTTCCTGTCACTTACCTTCACTGTCCTGTCAAATAAAAGGCGAAAACGCCCCAAAAATATATATATTTTTTAAAAAAGGTACATTTTTACTCAAGCAATCAAAACAGTCCGACTAAAGCGATCAAAGCAGTCCAACTAAAGCAATCAAAACAGGGCCCTGCCGTGGCTCTTAACGGTAGGGCACTGGGTTGCTACACCTGTGACCCGGGTTTGATTCCGGCCCAGGTGCTTTGCTGAACCTCCCCATCTCTCTCTCCCCCCACTCGTTTCCTGTCCAATCTAAACTGTCCTATCATAGATAAACTAATAAAAGACAAATATATACGTATATATATATTTAAGTCAAAACCGTCCATAAAGAGTGTTTTTGCACACCTACTGTAAGTGCAGGCCCTCTGCTGCTCCGACCTGGCCAAGGAGTTCATGCAGAATAAACAAAGTGAAAAGGGTAGGTTTTTACTCAAGCCATCAAAACAGATCAGAAAAGAGTGCTTTTGCACACCTCATATTTGAGTAGAGAAGTCTAGTTTAGTTATTTGTCCCACATACAGTGCCCTGACCTAGATTACAGCTTGTAGTGAAATGGCTGATATAGTAACTCCACGATGTGGACAGGTGTGTTGGATCCAGTGAGGTTGTCATTCAAAAGTAAGAAAGGTCCCGTGCACTGTCCACTCCACCAGCAAGTATTTTTTTTAATATGTTTTGGTCATCTGACCATCAGTTTTTTTCTCCAAAAACAATGAGGCAAATAAAGTGGCAAACATAACTTCCATGCCCTCAAGACACAATACAATCTAGTCAAATATTCATAGCGCTTGTGTTTTTGGATTTTGATTAATATTATATCTGGGATTATCCTGCCCGGAGGACAGATTTGCATGTTTTATAGCACTATACTGTAGTGGTGTGGATGGGCACTGCCCTCACGATCCGATTCGATCACGATTCGAGAGGTAGCAATTCGATTCGATTGGATTCTATGCAATCCAATTCACTTCTTTTTTTCTTTTTTAAATATGTTTTTAGGGGGGTTTTATGCCTTTATTGACAGTATGAGATGATGACAGGAAGTGAGTGGGAGAGAGAGATGGGGGAGGATTGGGAAATTACCCCGGCCGGACTCGAACCGGGGTCCCCATGGGCATGCAAGCCCAAATGTGTGGGGCTTAGCGCATTGCGCCACAGCGCCCCCGCGATCCAATGCATTGCAATGCATAACATTTCTACTGAAAGCAAAGCAAATGTTTAATCAGTCATGATGAGGCAATGCAAGTAGTCAGATACTGAGCAACAATTTATTGGCTGTTTTCTGTATCAGTTTGTATCAGTCTTGCAATGTTTTGAAGTGCTTTTATTTAATTTAACATTAATTTGCTCCCGAAATATCCATGGAAGAAGTAATTGAAACTTTAAAAAAATTGCCGGATCGAATCTGGAACTTGCCGGATCGATTCTGGATCGTCCATGCCCCGCATTGCATTGCATCGCCGAAACGATCATTGTTGACACCACTAGTACACTGATAGTTGGCAAGAGCTTTGCATTTTACTCAACGGCCTTGAGGTACAAAATGATGAAAATGTGTTGATTATCCAAAAGTGATATGACCGCATAATTAGAATTGATTGGAACCACTTGATAAACATCGAGTCGAACACAGAAATGAATGCCCTCAAATTGCATTTGGTCTACACAACAGTGTTGTTATTAGGTAAAGTAATTGATGTAAATATTTAATTACATACAGGGGAATGCACATGTGCACACGTGCCTCTACCCTCCATGGTGCGATAGTCTGCACATACGGAAATAGCAACTTACAGTACATAGGCTATATAGCTGAACATAGCTGAACAAACGGATAAACTCCTTAACCTCCTAACGCGGAGCCTCTGCTGCTGTATAACCTTATTGTCAACAAAATGGTATAGTATGCAGCAGCTATGTATGTCCAAGACAAATTACCCTTGGGACGAATGAAAAGAATCTTGAATCTTGACCAAGTCTTAATCAGTTACTTGCATTGCTAGCCTAGAAATCTAGACGCCCCCAGTGGCCGCAAATTGAATTGTGGACAGGGCCAATTTTGACAGTCCAGTTCCTAACTCCACTGAAAGAAGGCAGAAAGACTTAAAATAAAAATAGGGTGTAACATATCAAACAGCTTCCTTGGCGACGGTCTGCACTCTCAGAGTGTATGTAGTTATGGAAGCCATTGGACGTAATTGTAATTATAGAGGCCATTGGACACAGTCCTTGTGTACATACATACTAGTCCGGCCAAGAACAATACAAACACGATTCTGAGCTCCAGAAAAAATGGGAACTCCTCCCACTTTGTCAGGGAGCAAACAACCTGTAGCAAACTAAGGGGGGCGGGTCAACCATATCGTTTGGGAAATGTTATCTGTTATGCTCTTGGTCAGACCAAGTCTCGAAGAGATTTGAAAGTCGATGATAATCAGGCTACGTACATACATGTCTCTTCTTTCCTGGAGCAGCTGAAGCAGGCTTTAGTGAAGCCAACTGTCGTCCTTCTTCTCTTTCTTCTGTTATTTACTCGTCCTTTTCTTCTCTTCTGTTATTTACTCTTCTTTATCAGAGGCTCCATCTCGTTTCTTTTTAGCTCGCCTTCTACTGTTTACATGTCTTTAGTCTTGTAAGCCGTTGTTGGCAAGGGAAGGAACGAGCAGGTTTTTTCTTTTTTTTCTTTTTTTCTTGCTTTAGCTGGTAGTTGTTTATCTGCCATTGCCTTCACAAAGCTCCTGAAGCCACTCACGGAAGATAATTAGCCTGACACCGTGTGTGCGTGTGTGTGTGTGTGTGTGTGTGTGTGTGTGTGTGTGTGTGTGTGTGTGTGTGTGTGTGTGTGTGTGTGTGTGTGTGTGTGTGTGTGTGTGTGTGTGTGTGTGTGTGTGTGCGCGCGCGCGCGCGTGCGTGCGTGCGTGTGTGTGTGGTACGGGAGGTCCTCCTCTGTAGTCACGTCTTGTCGACATTAGCTTCACTGTAGTCACTATTGGCTAAACACTGTTTAATACGGCTGTTCCTGACATGACTTCTGTACCCCAACGTTTTGACGAGACACTTTTAATATACAGAATTTCCACTGGCTATTATTAAGCTTATTTTAGGATGACGTGGTAAGATGAAGAAATTATCAAAAGAGTAAGACTATGCACATCCCACCTCGCTGAGGCCAGGTGCAGGACAAAGGCGTATATGACAATAGAAAAAGTACGTAGAAGTGCGCACACTTTAGCTCCGCTTTGAAGGTTTATTCAAGTCAAACAACGTTTCGACTGTTGGGTGCACCTGGTGGGATATGTGTTGACAGGTGTTGTGCTTCGTGTGGTATGTTGAGGACATGAAGATGGTTTTGTCAGAGCCCGAATGGAAAGGCGTAGGATGGCTCCAGCATTTCTGATGTGCAGAGGTGCTCTGTGGTCAACAAAAACAATACAGAGGAGAGGAAAGTTCAACGCAGCACTCTAAATCTTTTTTAGTTAAAAAGCTTTTATTGCATTACAACTGGATGAAAACATCAACATGCTGTTTTTTGCTCATAATGTAGGGCTTTATCAGGGTGGATCCTTAAAAGCACTGCTTTCCGTCTGCACATTTTGTATTTGAGGTAAACAAATAATGAAACAATGGAAAAGCATTTGTCTTTTAGCATAATAAGCCAACAAACATTGCTTAAATGTGTATAAGGTGTTTAACTCTTAAACTTTAAACTGAAGCGTTTGTTTTCCCTTCAGTTGTCATCATATTGAAAGTGAGTCAGTCTCTATTAGTATTGTATATATATGTGCTATATGAACGTAAACTCAGAAACACATTTGGCTAGTTGTTTAACTTAGTAATGGTCATGAATGCTCTATCTCATGTAAGCCAGCCAAGGCTATATTGATAGGTTCCAGTCAAGGCCCCACTAACATGGGTTGTGCCACACTATTTTTTTCCTGTGCTCCCCCTTTCACAACCATAGACTAGGTCTGCACTGGGCACATCTGTACTGTCCTGCCTTCCCTCCAAAGGACTGCTAAACTAGACTAGACTAGACTATGATGGAGTCTGTGCAATCATCCAACCTTCTATTCCCCTGAACACATTCAGCAGTGTGAGGCTCAAGGGCACTCACTCCGCGCAAGATTCATCCGTCTGCTCTGCCCGCATTCAGAATTATTATATGAACAAAACATATGAAGCATACAAAGAAAGTAATTGTGTCATAAACATTATCTGTGAATGCCATGTTACAATTTGTGCTTTTAGTCCTAGTTAAATATTCACAATGTATTCACAATGTTTATCTGTTTTTTCTATCATATAAAAATCATTATTTATTAGAATTTGTAAAGCTTGTACAAAACTTGTGTATGATTATACAATATGGTTTCCATATGAGTGCCGTGTACTGTGCTGCCTTCCCTCCAAAGGACTGCTAAACTAGACTAGACTAGAGAATGATGGAGTCTGTGCAATCATCCAGCCTCCTATTCCCCTGAACACATCCAGCAGTGTGATCCTCAAGGGCACTCACTCACTCCGCTCGCGATTCACCCTTCTGAGCTGCCTGCATTCAGAGAGACACACTAATCAGTGCTATGGCAACCAAGTGCAGCCTGTGCCACACGATTAGAGTGCGACCAGCAACAACAAAGGGAAACTTACAAAACTTGTCTTTTAACTTTTAACACCAACACTGGCTAGGAGTGTAAATCACAGCCTCCATGATGATACGATTCAATATCGATTCTTTTAAGGCAGCGATTTGATTATTTTTTATACTTAAGAATGCCCCATGATACAATGCGATTCAATACTTTTCCATCTACTTTTCCACTTCTACTATGTTATGGAGCTAGGGCATTGGGCAGGGGCCAGCAATT
The DNA here is from genome assembly GCF_034702125.1 of Engraulis encrasicolus. Classification (NCBI taxonomy): domain Eukaryota; kingdom Metazoa; phylum Chordata; class Actinopteri; order Clupeiformes; family Engraulidae; genus Engraulis; species Engraulis encrasicolus. The sequence continues at coordinate 2,205,036 of NC_085866.1, forward strand.
CGATTATTTTCGATACTTAAGATTGCCCCACTATACAATACGATTCGATTAAATCGCCGGCTGTGGGATCGATGCATCGATACATATCGATTATCATTTACACCCCTAACACTGGCCATAGCAGGATGCAATTTATTGGTGAAAAATAGAAACAGATAAACTTCATATTAAGCAAAGGACATATTTAGCTTCCTTGTTGTCTAATCTTGCCTGCAGATAGTTCGTTTGAGTTGCAAGGGAAAACAAGGCCGACAGGCGGACAGATGCGTCCCTCTATGCCAGTTCCAACTATGCCATTTTCCCCCCCAAACGCCCCCCCCTGGCCTCCTCTGTCAACGCCCCCCGGGGATGTACTTTTTGTTTATTGGTCATCATGGACACTCCAAATATTGTGGCAGGCAGCAAGGCAGCAAAATGGCGAGACATGGCTTTAATTTTTGCAGTTTAGGGTATAATAAGCTTATCATCATTCTTGGATTTGGAAAAGAACCATAGGCTATGATTTGAAATTTCACATAGCCTAGATGAAGTGAACATTACAAATTACCAGACATTTATTAGGCCTAACAACCTTTAGTATCACGCCATTTCAGCAGTATGTGCATGTGGGAAAGAATCTAAACATCGACAAATAATAAATAAATAAAACCGTTTGGGTGAATCATGCGCTTATGGACTTTTTTTTCAATACCAGCTTCACCGTCAAGGCACAAAGCAGTGAAACTCAATTACCCAGAATGCTGCACGTGAGCTCTCTACCCGGGTGATTGTGGAAAACAAACATGGCGGCAACTCGCTTTACCAAAGATTCTCTATTGTAAATAATGTGTTAATCCGACGCTAGATTTCTTAACTGATGAAAATCGAAGGCAGAAATCAACATTGTAGTGTCTAAATATGAGGTCGATTGGTCTATTTGTGGCGTACATCACGATCGGCTGAGTTGTTGGCCTCACGTTTGTCAGTTAGCCTGTGGCTAGGCTACTTTTCGCCAACGTTAGCATCCGGTTTAGGCCCTCTGGAAAGGCTATGCTTGCACGCATTCGCTCCGGTCCAAAATGGCAAGTCTGCCGCCCTGTGGCCACAGGAAGGAACAATTTAAAGAAAGCGTTTCAGACACAATTGAAGGCGGACGGACGGACGGACAGACAGACCCTCTTATAGAGATGCTGGGACGCATCTAAAAACTTTGGTGATTCGCTTTGATCTCAGTAAGACAATGACATGATCTCCTACAGTAAGGCAGCAGCCTACAGTGCTGTGAAGGGATGTTATCTTCCACCAGGTGTGTATCACTGTGGCGTCATAGCAACCAAGACAGGGAAAGTGATGCGAATGCAGAAGCAGAGAGAACCACAGCAATCACAGAACCGGTCTCACCGCGGTGACAGAACATCAACTGACACAGAAGGGCCTGGCTTTTATAAATAAAAGACAAACAAAGAAACAAAAAAAAACTAATGTTTATCTCTTTAAAATTCTGGCAAGATGAAAAATTGTTCCCCTGTCACCCGTCACCCACGTCTTCCTTGTGCTTCATGCCGCCCTAACTCAATCTTCAACACGCCTTTATACACACACACACACACACACACACACACACACACACACACACACACACACACACACACACACACACACACACACACACACACACACAAACACACACACACACACACACACACACGCACACGCACACACACGCCTTAACACACACACACACACACACACACACACACACACACACACACACACACACACACACACACGCACACACACACACACCAGCTCAATCTTCCTAACACACTGCACTTCAGCGATATTCAGCTTGCCAATTGGTAGTCTACCAGTTGTCCTTGTTCTCCATTATGTGGAGCGGCAGAGTGTCACGACTCGCAGCTTCTTTTTTTTTTCTCGCTGTATGACAAACACAGAGGATAAAATGGTAAACAGACAATCAATGGAATTTTGCTCGCCTAATCGAATGTCATTCAGTCAGTATTGGAGAGCAGTTCATTTTTTTACAAGTGTCCCTCCCAAGGACATTACTGTGTGGGGAGTGTGGCCTGTTATACAAAAGACATCGGTGCTCAGTCCTGTCTGTTGCCCTCATTCTTGGTAAACTAGTTGGATTTTGGCCACATTTTTCTGACTATTGTAGCGTTCTCTACAGTGCTGTGTGCACTGTGGGTTCTGTATTCAGGGGGATTCAAGTGGATAGTTGGGTTTTTTTTTGTAAAGATTTTTGTTTGGCTTTTTGAGCCTTTATTTCTGATAGGGTAGTGAAGACTGACAGGCCGGATTCGAACCTGGACATCAAGCCGATATTGTGTGTGTGGGTGTGTGTGTGTGTGTGTGGGGGGGGGGGGGTCACAGCGCCCACTCAAGTGGATAGTCTATACACTTTTTGGTAACGCTTTACTTTACAGTACAGTACGGTACAGTAATTACTGTGTACTTTCTGTGTAACAACAGGGTAACAGAGAGAGGACACAGTACACAGTAATTACATATGGTAACTATACCGTAAAGTAAAGCGTTTCCCACTTTTCTCCTCTCATATATTTCTACTTATTTATCTACTTCCACTCACTCTATATATTTATTTATATTTCCTAGATGTTTCTTTATGAGTTGCTTTTGCTCAACAATGCCAGATATGAAACTTAAAGTTTAGTAAGAAGTGAGTAAGAGCTGACAACCTGAGCCAAGTGCATGAGAGAGCCAGATGAGAAGACGTTACCATTGAGTCCTATGAGACCAGCTAGCCACCAACTGGTCTCATAGGACTCAATGTTAATTGCTAGCTTGGAGGTAAAGTTTGCAATGCCATACTCGGAGAACGGTTGAAAGTACAGGACAAAAGGTAAAACTAAATCATTTAACTCTAGGAGAGGTGTAAAATAAGCTTATTTCCAAAAATGAGACGGTATCACTTTAAGTGAAGCCATTGTGTAATATAACTTTTTTGGGGGGTTACATAATACTATATTAATGACGTACAGTAAGTCCCTTAAAGCCATAATTCATCCGTAACACCTCTGGGTCCCTCAGCTCTGACGCTTGCCTGTCCTTGATCCCTCTTCTCATCTGGCTCTCTCAAACACATGGCTCAGGTTGGCAGCTCCTAGTCATTTTTTTCCCCTTAAAGTAGCAAATGATTTTTACTTCAATGTTTCACAACTCACAAGGATGTTTCAAAACGCACATTTTTACTTGTAAGTGCTAGATTTGATTTTCTCTTCTGACTTTTTGAACTCTGCATAGTCCGTCCTCTGTGTTTGGAGAGAAGGCAACAGTACCATTCCTGTAACCATAGACTGCAGCCTCTGGCAAGGGCTGTAACAATACACTCAACTTGTGAGTCGGTTCATATGATGATCTTTGACCTACGGTTCGATACGCCACATTTTTTTTACAAATATATCTTTTTTTTCTTTTTTTTTCTTTTTTTTCCAAAAAACGAATGATACTAAATTATCATTTATAGGTAGAGCAGGTTACAAGTCGTAGATATTTTTAACTGTTAAAAAATAATAATCAGAAAGATTTGAAACTTGAAAGCACTATCACATCATATCATTTGGTTGTTTTGTGCACTGAAAGGTAACCCAACTTTGAAAAAGGGTATCACGAGACTGCCTTCGTGCATAGCGATACAGTATCATGATTATGAATATGTGTATCACGATTTCTTGGTTCGATACGATATCGTTACAGCCCTACTTGTGTCATCTCCATGTGCTCAGAAGGCCACAGATGTCAACAAGCAGATTCGCAGGCATCACGCCTCCGTCATTCAATTCACTGAAATTCATTTCACTCAATTCGATTTTATCCAACTCCAACACTGAATTCAATTCAACAGTCCACTTCAATTTAATTCATTCAGCTCAATTTGTACACACAGATAAGATGGTTGCAAGATAACTAAATAGACTAAGGGGGAATAAAAAGCCTAGCCTTGGTGATGGCTTACACAGCTGAGGCACCGCACTGTTATAACGGGGACCCAGGTTCGAGCCCAAGGTCATGGCCCCATCCTCCACCACTGTTATAACGGGGACCCAGGTTCGAGCCCAAGGTCATTGCCCCACCCTCCACCATCTCTCTCTCCTAATCATCTCCTGTCATCTCTTTACTCTCACTGTCAAATAAAGGCATGAAACCTCAACAGAATACTTGAAGCTGTACCTCCAGTGGCACGCTGTAATAGTCATTTAAATGTAACTACCATAGCACTATAATACTATGACACAACACAGGCCCTTCAGTAATGCACCACGAGTTGGTCATTACCATATTGGTAACAACAAATGTATAAAGCTGCGTCTTAAGGGGTTAAAAAGAATAACAAAAATCGAACAAAGATGTCTCCATTGCCAGTGTAAAGACAAAAACAAGGCAAACCATTTTACATTTTTACAGAGAGCTAAAACAATCCTATAACAGCGAGATATTATGTAGTGAGACACAACACACACACACACACAAAATGTTCATGACAGTGTTGCTAAACCTTCCCTCCGTAAATCAATCAACCAATCACTGACACAGTCACATAGAATAGCAATTACAAGTCACATGCTCCTGTGCAGCCAGCGCTGTGCAAGGAAACTACCTCTGCATCACGCTGCGATGTTCTCAGTGTTTGCATAGCAATTTTGCGAGTCGACAATGATCCAGTTCAGTGAGCCAGTACTCTCATCAGTGAACAACGTCTCTTATCTCTATACCTTGCAAATGGAAATGTACGGATGCTGACTTGGGTGTGTGTGTGTGTGTGTGTGTGTGTGTGTGTGTGTGTGTGTGTGTGTGTGTGTGTGTGTGTGTGTGTGTGTGTGTGTGTGTGTGTGTGTGTGTGTGTGTGTGTGTGTGTGTGTGTGTGTGTGTGTGTGTGTGTGTGTGTAAAGCTGACTCTTGTAAGCAGTCGTCAACTCTACAATAACGTAACATAATACTATAAGCTAGGGTTCTTTCAGTGACAGAATTTATCTTGCAAATGAAAAGACGGTCTTGTGAAGAATCACCATCAGGCACTGATAACAGTTTTACAAAGCTACTGTTGAACAGCAAACTTTGATGTTTGTAGCGTGTCAAACAAGCATGTGCTAAAAGAATGCCTGGATTATTTATATGTAAAAACTATTACATTTCTATTGAAAAACACACAACATACAGTAGACAGGACCCAGATGAAAAGAGGGACTGATGGACAGTGGCAACTAATGTGTATGTGAAACCATCAAATATTAAAAGAATGGCTGAAATTATTTCAAAACTGTCACAGTTTTTCGTAGAAACAGACTACACAGAGAGCATGTGGATGAGGAGAGAGTGTGATATGATAGTGGCCGATAGAGTCCCATAACAATTTAACGAAACTGCAGTCTAACGCTAAAAGAATAGCTTATTTAAATACTGTCATGTTCTTATAGAAACTGCCTAAAACGACAGACAGAAAGAGAAGAGAGAGTGCGATACAGTAGACAATAGCTGGTAATGTCCCATAACAATTTGAGAAGAACTAGTCTAATACTAAAATAGCTGAATTATTTATTTTAAAAAAAACTTCTTATAGAGAAGCAGACTACAAAGACAGAAAATGGATGTGAGCGTTGAAGAGAGAGAGAGAGAGAGAGAGAGAGAGAGAGAGAGAGAGAGAGCGCAATGCAATGCGATGCAGCAATGTCTGGTATTGTCCAGTAACAATAAAACAACACTACCTTCTACTACCAAAAAATGGCTGGAATGTTGCCTGAAAACTGTCACATTCTTATTGTATGGAGAAATAGAGTACACAGATAGAAGAAGATAAAAAGAGAGAGTGGTGTTCTGTAGAGGCTGATAATGCCCGGTAACATTTTGGCAAAACTACTATCTAACACTAAAGGAATGTCTGGATTATATTTTTAAAATGTCACAGCGCCACGCTCATATGGAGAAGCAGACAGGAAGTGGAGGAAGAGTAGGTAAGGGGCCAACAGTTAGACAGCGACTGATAATGTGCAGGAACAATTTGACAAAACTACAGTCTTAACACCAAAAGAATATCTGGAATAATAAAGATTTTTTATAAATGTCACAATGCCACTGTTCATATGGAGAAGCAGACAGGAAGTGGATGAGGTGTGGGGTGATACAATACGATAGACCAGTGGTTCTCAACCTTTTTTTTAAACAAACGCCCCTTTACCTCATCAAGCCTGACAACGCCCCCCCTTAGTATTAAGAAATGAAATCGACTAATGCCCCCAATGGCAACTAACCACCGCCCCCTGTATCAGTTGTATCCTTCTGGATCTGCACCTCTGCGGGGCTGTACACTCCCACACCCCCACCCCCCCGTTGAGAAACACTAGGATAGACAGCGGTTGATAATGTCCACTGATGCCCAGGGGGATAACCTCGACTCACCTCGCCTCCTGCCTGCTCTGCTGTGCGTAATTGACCAGGGATTGACCAGCGCACGCTTGAAGGAGTTCAGCTCTCCAGCAGTTTGTAGGAGGAAGAGGGAGGAAGAGGAAGAGAGAGAGAGAGGGATGGACAGAGAGAGAGGGAGGGAGGAAGAGGGAGAGAGAGAGGGAGGAAGAGGGAGAGAGGGAGGAGAGGAAGAGGAAGAGAGAGAGGGAGGAAGAGGGAGAGAGGGAGGGAGAGAGAGGGAGGGAGGAAGAGGGAGAGAGGGAGGAGAGGAAGAGAGAGGAGAGGAAGAGGGAGGAAGGGGGAAGAGAGAGAGGAGAGGAAGAGGGAGGAAGGGGGAAGAGAGAGAGGGAGGGAGGAAGAGGGAGAGAGGGAGGAAGAGGAAGAGGGAGTAAGGGGGAGAGGAAGAGGGAGGAGAGGAAGAGGAAGAGAGAGAGGAAGAGGGAGGAAGGGGGAAGAGAGAGAGGGAGGAAGAGGGAGAGTTTGACTTTGATGGTGAAATAAGTTTTGAGCGCTGCCTCACACACTTGAAGAAGTGAAGACGGTGTGAAGACAAGAAATGGTGCAACAAGGGCAAGTGCAAGGGATTCGCTCTCTCCCTCCACCCCTGCCTCCCTCTCCTCCTCTCCTCCCTCTCTTCCCTCCACCCCCTCCTCCCTCTCCACCCTCTCCACCCTCTCCTCCCTCCAACTCTCTCTTCCTCTCCTCCTCTCCTCCCTCCACCCTCTCTTCCTCCATCCTCTCCTTCCTCCTCCCCCCCTCCATCCTCCCTCTCCTCTCCTCCCTCTCCTCTCCTCTCCTCCCTCCATCCTCTCCTCCCTCCATCCTCTCCTCCCTCCATCCTCCCTCTCTTCCATCCCACCCTCTCCTTCCTCCTCCCTCTCTTCCTCTCTCTCCCCCCTCTCTTCCTCTCTTCCTCCACCCTCTCCTCCCATCCTCCCTCTCCTCCCTCCATCTCTCTCCTCCCTCCACCGACTTACTTTCTCTGTCTGTCTGCCTGCCTGTCTCTCTTCTAGTTGATGTGTAAGTTTAGTGTGTGTGTGCGTGCGTGCGTGCGTGCGTGCGTGCGTGCGTGTGTGTGTGTGGTAAGAAAGTCTGCCGTTTCCTCCTGCATTGTATGTTTGTGCATTAGAGGGAGAAAGAAGATGTGTTTGAGAGAGAGAAGAGAGAGTGTGTGTGAGAGAGAGAGAAAGAGAGAGGAGAGAGAGAGAGAGAGAGAGAGAGAGAGAGAGAGAGAGAGAGAGGGAGAGAGAGAGAGGGAGGGAAACAGCTTTCTGAGTGCCTTGGGTGGTGTGTCTGTATTTCGATTGATGTTGCGGAGCAGAGTAGAGAGCCGTGCAGAGCAGTAGAGCTGCTCAGAAGAAGACTGCAGAACATGTTTGCAGGGCCTCAGAAATAAACTTCTAGCTGTCTTTCACACACACACACACACACACACACACACACACACACACACACACACACACACACACACACACACACACACACACACACACACACACACTTCTTGCTGTCTTTCTTACCTCTGGCCCTGGCAGTAGGCCCCCGAGTCTGAACTTTCCTCCATAACATGCTCTTCTTCTCTTCTTCTCTTCTCCTCTCCTCTTCTCTTCTCTTCTCTTCTCTTCTCTTCTCTTCTCTTCTCTTCTCTTCTCTTCTCTTCTCTTCTCTTCTCCTCTTCTCTTCTCTTCTCTTCTCTTCTCTTCTCTTCTCTTCTCTTCTTCTCCTCGACTGCCGAGTTGGTTCACACCAATCCATAGCACAGCAGATGCAAGCGTTTCATGTCAACCACCGCATTGCATTGTGAAATGAATGTGGTTGGCCTTGCCGTGGCACTCGTCTACCATTCGATTCCCGGCCCGGGTCCTTTGCCAGCCCTTCCCCATCTCTCTCTCCCCACTCGCTTCCTGACGCCACCTTAAGTGTCCTATCATAAATAAGGTCAAATAGACCCAAAACATATATTATTTTTTTTAAATGAAATGAATTTGGTGATTTATGGTTTTCTGCGAAGGCAAAGTGCAGTAACTAACTACATGTTTTGTCAAAGTCTAGAGTTTAGACTGAAAATGGTCTTCATTGCACCGCCTTCGTCTTGTGACAAAGTTGTAGGGTCAAAAAACGTGTCCTGTGTCAGAGGTATTGCTACCTTATGTCAAAGTTGCAGCAACTACAACATCTATCTACCCTAATGTCGATGCTCAGTTTCAACGTTGCCGTTGTTATTGTACTTTGCCCTTGTAGGCAGGGCCGGATTAATGCACAGGCTAGATATGGCTGCAGCCTAGGGGCCCCCACCTGCCAGGGGCTCCCTGATTGGCCAAAAGTGAAAAATGGCAAAATTGTGACAAGATGCAATGCTGGAAAATGAATCTGTCGTGTTGAGTACAGTTGCTATCTATGCAAATTTGTCTCGAAATTTGCCTTTCGGGGGGCCCCACAGCGACCTGTAGACTAGGGGCCCCAGGCCCTGCTTGTAGGGCACTATGGTTCTCTGCAATGTATGTATGAAGTAGTTTTGTGTTTTGTCGTGTTTTTCTCTTACTGGTTAGCTAGTGGTTTCTAATGGGTTAGTAATATTAGTCATGGGAGACGACATTAGACAACACCAAGCCATGACTGTGGAGCTCATGTCATCATGATTGCGTGTAATTGGTGTGAAAACTATTTTATTGGTGCCAACACTTTCCGTCCATTTAACAACACTATGTTGTTTTCATGAGAACAGCCTGTGTTATTATATCAACTTGTCAGCACTGCAACTGTCAGTACACAGACGTGCGCGCACACACACTCACTCGCACACACACACACACACACACACACACACACACACACACAGACACACACACACACACACACACACACACACACACACACACTTCACACACACACACACACACATACACACACACACACACACACACCACACACACACACACACACACACACACACACACACACACACACACACACACACACACACACACACACACACACACACACACACACCTCACACCTCACACCTCACACACCTCACAGCACACACACACACCCAACACACACACACATACACACCCTGAGACACGCACATGAACCTGTCAGAGGCCACCCCTTCCCTCATTCCTCCGCAGCTCTTGTATTAAATGCTGGCAGAGCTGTCTGTCAAGACTGCCTTTGTCAGATTACAGAGTGCATTAGGTTCGATCCGCTCCAGTGGTGAAGGACTGAGGCGGCAGACTAATGAGGCAGAGGGCTCCCTCGCTCATCTCATCTCAGCGGCCTGGCCTGGACTGGTCGGGCAGCCATGGCTCAGTCAGAGATTCTTTAAGTATATAGAGATATGTCAATGTAATAGGTTGCTATGGGCACCTAACATGAACAGGTTCCGGTCTGCCTAAAGGGGTGTGTCATAATACTCCTAGCTTTGAATAGAACAGTCCTTAAGTCTGCCTAAAGGGGGATCCCCCCCCCCCCTTTGCAATAGTAGAACCCGGAAACAATAGGCCAATGGAACCTCTCTCTCTCTACTCTCTCTGCTAATGAGGCAGAGGGCTCGCTCATCTCATCGGCCTGGCCTGGACTTGGACTGGTCAGGCAGTCGTGGCTCAGTGGTTAGAGCACTGGGTTGGCAACCCTAGGGTTCCCGGTTCAATGCCTGACCGGACCACGGCTGAAGTGCCCTTGAGCAAGGCACCTAACCCCCACACTGCTCCCCGGGCGCCGCTCAGCAGGCAGCCCACTGCTACGGACTAGTGTGTGTACCTCAATGTGATTCACTAGTCCAAATGGGATAACGTGCAGAGAAAGAATGTCCCCGGCCCAAGGGGACCAACATTGGTTCCAATTGACTTCTCTCCAGCCTGGACTTGGCCTGGTTACAAGGGAGATAAGATCTCGCTCAATGGCCTGGCCTGGACTCCACGAACTGTACTGGAGGGAGAGAACTGGATGAGGTAGGAGTGGAGCTCGTTTGTTAAAAGGTGGAGCATAGGAGCATAGGTATTTGAAGAATCCCTTACAATACTACAACTCACGACATCCGTTGTAATTGGGTTCTATTGTAACTGTTGGGGAGTGTTTAGCTCATCTCATCGGCCTGGCCTGGACTCCACTCCAGCCTCACCATGTGGAGGGAGAGAACTGAGGTTGGATGAGGTTCCAGACATTTATTCTTGGGGTGGCAAAGGGGTGGCGAAGTGTATTTCAGGGGGGCATGCTTCTACACGAAGGGAAAATTATAAACACTATATAATCGACACACACACTTATGTGATACAGTGAATCCCTTAAAGTGAAATCCTGCAACCTAAAGTTGCAATGATGTCAAGCATTAAGGCTATTGGTCACAATCAGGGCTCTTAATTGGGGTGGCAAATCATATTTCTGGGGGGGCAAATGCCACCCCCTGCCACCCCTTAGAACCGCCCCTGGTTGGATGAGGCAGAAGTGGACTTGCCTGGTAGTGAGATAAGGTCTCGCACAATGGCCTGGCCTGGACTCCACGAACTGGAGGGAGAGGACTGGAGGAGGCAGGGGTGTAGGGTGTATGTCGAAAGGTGGAACATAGGTATTCAAATACTGCAATAACCTCATTGGCAGAATCAGCTCTGTATTGTGCTTGTATTGCACTTTTAAATATGTAATGTGATTGACACATGCAGACTCCTCCAACCCTGGATGTGCCTGGTTACAAGTGAGATATGGTGCAGCCATGGTTCAGTGGTTAGAGCACTGGCTTTTGGTTTTAGGTTCCAATCCCATCTTTGAGGTAATGGTGGAAAGCTCGCACATCCACAGGAACGTCTGACCTGGGAGCAGGACCAAAAGTGACTAGACGATTCTGAGAAAAAGTCCGCTGCACGACCAGGATTTCTTTTGCTCCCAATATTTTATTTTTTAATGACCAGCACCTTCATCTATGGTTGAAGTGCCCTTCAGCAAGGCACCTAACCCCACATTGCTCCAGGACCAGTAGCCAATACCCTGTACCTAAATAAGTGTAATTCACTTTGGATACAAGCGTCTGCTAAGTGTTATGTAATGTAATACAAGAGAGATAAGCTCGTGAGACCTGCCCACTGTAAATCCCTTACCTTAGGGGGTTTGTGGTTTACGATTGACGACGGCTGTTTCACTGGGAGTTGCGAATGTCTATCATTTGGCATACTACGTAGCCCATACCCAATTGTGTCAGTTTTATCTATTGCAACAAACTGCCTCCCTGCTCTCTGATTGGAGCAAAAACGTCTCTACACCATTTGGAAGGAGACAACTGAGGGCTGGATGAGGTTGTAGTGCTGGCTCATTCTTTTAAAACTCGGTTGTCGGTAGACCCGAGTTCGTTCTCCCGCCATCCGTTGTGAATGTGTTCTATTGCAACAGCTGGGGACCATACAAATGTCTGAAGACACTAATGTTTAACAAACTCGCAGTAAAGCAAACTGCTCCAAGTTTGTATTTTGGAACCCCGATCTGAGTACCAGTTTTATTCCACCTTCCTGGAGGTCTGAGTTTCTCACTACCGAGTTTCAAAGGTATGAGCCATGAGTAAAACTCCTGCTAAGTGCCTAAAGCCCCTTTTGAGAAAAGGTGCCCTCAGCCTATAAAACCCTAAATATCACAGCCTCCGAAGCATATAAAAACATTACATGAGTTGCATTTAAAAGCTAAGACCCACCTCTAACATTATAATGTCTTCATTCAGTTCTAACATACCCACATTTTTTTATAAAACATCTGAAATCTCATTAGCCTTGATGCTGCGTGTATGCAGCTCCAGGCGCCAAGGTCAATGCAGCAAATACACAGCATCCAGCATCAATAGGTTACATATGTAGCATGCCTGACACAGTGGAGAGAGACTACGCCAGCCTCACAGTGTGGAGGGAGAGAAGCAGTGTTGCCAGATTAGGCAGTTTCCCGCCCAAATGGGCTGCTTAGGATGGGCGTCTGTGGGTAAAACTGGGTAAAAAGGCCATTTGGGTGGGTTCTTCAGACGATTTATGGCCATAGAAATCAATAGAATTTAGTTCAAATTGGGCGGGATTTAGTGCTTCCAGGCGGGTTTTGAGCATTTTTTGGGCTGGAAATCATCAGTCTCATCTGGCAACCCTAGAGAGAAGTGTGAGATTGGATGAGGCTGGACTGAAAGAGCACACTTGAAAGGTGGAGAAGGAATGTTGTAACTCAAAAATACGGCAGTGAGTGTGGTATTTTAAAAATCAACTTCATAAAATCTTGTGAAGAAATATTGTGCTCTTCTTGTATGACGGACACGTGTACAGACCTCTGCAGCCTTGCACTCTAAGAAGAAATGTGTCATTTTTGACACATGTATTGTGTTAAGGTGATTTTAACACATAGTGTGTGGAATATGACACAACATGTGTATTATTCAGTTAAAATGCTGTGTTTGACACATTTTGTGTAAAAATTGTACATTAATAATTCACATCGTAAATATATTTTAAATTTACAATGTAGCCAACAACTCATCACAAACCAGGACTTAGGTTTGAATATTACACATGACACAATATGTGTTGTCTCCGAGCACACACATTCAAATGTGTTGTCCCTGAGCACACACTTGTGTCAGTTGTGTAATTTCTGACACAGTACTTTTTAGAGTGTGTGATGTGTAGAGTGTGAACTGAGAATGGAGACTCCTCCAGCCTCACAGTTTGGAGGGAGAGAAGTGCGAGTTTGGAGGGAGGAGTGTGAGTTTGGAGGGAGAGGAGTGTGAGTTTGGAGGGAGAGAAGAGTGAGTTTGGAGGGAGAGGAGTGTGAGTTTGGAGGACGGAGAGAAGTGTGAGTTTGGAGGGAGAGGAGTGTGAGTTTGGAGGGAGAGGAGTGTGAGTTTGGATGAGGCTGGACTGGACGAAAGGTGTAGAAGGAATGTTGTAACTCAAATACGGCAGTGAGGGTGGTGTTTTAAAAAATCAACTTCATGAAATATTGCGAAGAAATGTTGCGCTCTTCTTATTATGACAGACACGTGTACAGACTACAGATTTGGAGTGAACTTGAGCTGGATGAGGCTGGGTTGAAGTGGATGAGGCTGGGTTGAGCTGGATGAGGCTGGGTTGAAGTGGATGAGGCTGGGTTGAGCTGGATGAGGCTGGGTTGAGCTGGATGAATCTGGGTTGAGCTGGATGAGGCTGGGTTGAAGTGGAGGAGGCTGGGTTGAAGTGGATGAGGCTGGGTTGAAGTGGAGGAGGCTGGGTTGAGCTGGATGAGGCTGGGTTGAAGTGGATGAGGCTGGGTTGAGCTGGATGAGGCTGGGTTGAAGTGGATGAGGCTGGGTTGAAGTGGAGGAGGCTGGGTTGAGCTGGATGAGGCTGGGTTGAGCTGGATGAGGCTGGGTTGAGCTGGATGAGGCTGGGTTGAAGTGGATGAGGCTGGGTTGAAGTGGAGGAGGCTGGGTTGAGCTGGATGAGGCTGGGTTGAGCTGGATGAGGCTGGGTTGAAGTGGAGGAGGCTGGGTTGAGCTGGATGAGGCTGGGTTGAAGTGGAGGAGGCTGGGTTGAGCTGGATGAGGCTGGGTTGAGCTGGATGAGGCTGGGTTGAAGTGGATGAGGCTGGGTTGAGCTGGATGAGGCTGGGTTGAAGTGGATGAGGCTGGGTTGAAGTGGATGAGGCTGGGTTGAGCTGGATGAGGCTGGGTTGAGCTGGATGAGGCTGGGTTGAAGTGGATGAGGCTGGGTTGAAGTGGAGGAGGCTGGGTTGAGCTGGATGAGGCTGGGTTGAGCTGGATGAGGCTGGGTTGAAGTGGAGGAGGCTGGGTTGAGCTGGATGAGGCTGGGTTGAGCTGGATGAGGCTGGGTTGAAGTGGATGAGGCTGGGTTGAGCTGGATGAGGCTGGGTTGAAGTGGATGAGGCTGGGTTGAAGTGGATGAGGCTGGGTTGAGCTGGATGAGGCTGGGTTGAAGTGGATGAGGCTGGGTTGAAGTGGATGAGGCTGGGTTGAAGTGGAGGGCACATTTGAGAGGTGTAAGTAGAACAAGGAAACACTGTGGTATTTATTTAATCATCAACTACTGACAATATACATGATAAACTCTTTTGTGCTCTTAAATGTGATGTATGACAGACAAACACACATCACTGTCATCATTGGTACCCAAAATGAACCTGGACTTGAAAGGAATGCTCTTTGAGAAATACACCCAAAACGATACAGTGTAAACTATGGATTATGGCCAAATTGTGAACATTTGTTATTTTTTTTGTCTTACCCCATTATCTCCGATCTGTCCCCCCCTCCTCTATACAATCTCTATGTATCCTTTTAAGATACAGCATCAGTGCGAAAACTCACTGAATGTAAGCCACTGCAACAACCGTGTATTCTCTGCAATAGACCCACCATCATTGCTACCCAAAAACGAACTCGGACTTGAAAGGGATATACTAAAATGATACAGTGTAAACTATGTATTATGGTTATGGCCTTGTCTGAATCTAAGCCACTGCAACAAACGTGTATTCTCTGCAATAGACACCACCGTCCTCATTACCGTCCTCTTTGGTGCTGATGTAACTGTGGTCCAATAGTCCACTTGGCACCGTAAACATCTGTAATGGATCTCGCTTCCTGCATTTCCAAAGCTGAATGTGTACTTGTTTCATTAAGTTGCACAAAAAGATGCATCTTCCGTATTTATGCAGGTAGAAATGGCTGACATTTCAGTTATGTACCTTTAAACAACCTTATTGTGTATAATAATGGGAGATGAGGGCTTAAAATACTAACTCAGTGGTTCTCAAACTTATTTTGGGGCCACTGCACTAACCGAAGGTCAGTCAGTAAAAATGTTGATCATCATTCTTATGTGAAAAAGTGAAAGCCCAAGTGGGAAACTCCAACTCCCATTGTCATTGTGACACAGCACTCCAAAGCACACTGCACACACAAGTGCACACTGCACACAATGAAACTGCATTTATGCCTCACCCGTGCAAGGGGCAGCCCCCAATTGGCGGCCGAAGTGCAGCGGGTCGGTGCCATGCTCAGGGTACCCCAGTCATGGAGGAGGATGGGGGAGAGTGAAATTTAGCAGGTTTGAAAACAGCAGCCCTCACAATATTTCTAAGAGCTTTAATTCCAAAAGCACACCCTCCCTCCTGGCATTAATGGATGTAAATGAAAATCCAACAGCCACAGTCTACAGTAGCTTATGGAAATATTAGCTCGGCAAACATATACTGTAGGGCCTGTTCTAGAATGTTCCATGTGGAGAGAGGAGAGGAGAGGAGAGGAGAGGAGAGGAGAGGAGAGGAGAGGAGAGGAGAGTGGAGGAGAGGAGAGGAGAGGAGAGGAGAGTGGAGGAGAGGAGAGGAGAGGGGAGGAGAGGAGAGGAGAGGAGAGGAGAGGAGAGGAGAGTGGAGGGACTCTGGGGGGAAGTAAGAAAGAAAGTGAACTTTTGTAATCACTGTCCACTTCTCCTCTTCACAGTCCACTGAGCCAGGAGCTCTGCGCTGAATAGCGTTACTTATTTTTATTTAATACAAATCCTGTAGCTTTGGGAACTTCAGTGAAGCCTCTTGTGACAACTGCACACACATGGGAGGATGGACTAGGCCCGCTTGCTTGCTCTCGTGTGTGCACAGATTGGAAAGAGTGTTTGAAGAAGTATCAAAGCAAGCAGCCTCTAGCTGATCACAGTTTTAAATATTTAATGTTGCTTATACAGTATGCATACGTGAGTAGCTTGAAATAAAGCCACCGCAGCGGTGTGGTTTAAGTTGATTTGGAAAGGAATATTTAAATAGTTGATCTTACTGAATGATGTAACCAGCGTAATATTCTGTAGTGAAATAATTGTTTTGTTTACTCCATAAGAGTTGAGAGTTGTTTTGTTGTTGTTGTTGTTGTTGTTGTTTAGACTTCATTTTAGAGAGCTATTAATTGGTTTAAATGATCAAGGAGCATTGTTTGTTTAGTTGATTGACAGGTAGAATTGTTTTAGAATAATTTTGATTGACAATCAACCGCAACAAGCCAGTGGTGTGGGCCTATCAGCGCTTGTCCTCAGCGTTGCTAAGGTACGCTTCCGGAAACATGGGGTGGAAGTGTTCTCGCACATCAATCGCTTTACTGTCCCATTTTTGTGTATGGTATGGCAGTGCAAATTTTACCTCCAAGCTAGTAGTTAACATTGAGTCCTATTAGACCAGTTAGCGGCCAGCTGGTCTCATAGGACTCAATGTTAACTGCTAGCACGGAGGTAAAATGTGCACTGCCATACTCGGAGAACGAATGAAAGTACAGCAGAAAGGTGAAGCTCAATTATTTTACTCAAGGGGAGGTATAAAATAAGATTATTTCCAAAAATGGGACAGTATAACTTTAAGGCCTATATTGAAGATAGCCATCTTTACAACAGACCACACCTTCGCTGGGTCCCCTAAAAATGGCAAATGCAATTTTGTAAAGCTATCTTTACAAACTATGTCATATTTCATGTGAAACTGCATTACATTACAATTATATCGGGGGGCAGTTAAGACAGCCTCATAGGTTCCCCTCTCCTGAGTTAAAGGCAAACGCATTAGCACTGAAGTGTAGTCATCTCAGCCTCGAACAGGCTTACCAGGTGGCCTGGTGCAGAAGCAGACCTCCAGGACATGTGAGCTCCCATGAACCAGCTTTTTTTTCTTTCATTATTTTGCACTATTTCAAAGCTTCTCCTTTTCTGTCACTCAACCCACTCACTCTCTCCCTGATATGGGGATGCAAACGACACATATTTTTTTCTCCAATGTTTTTTTTTTTATTAAGCTTTAACATACTGTGTATTCATTACTTACAGTTGAGTATTGGATTGAATATCGTCAAAGAAGTTTTATATAGCTACTGTATGAGTAATGCAATAAAACCTAGCGGTAAATAAAAAATGAAAAGAAACAATAGCCATACAATCCAAACAGAAAAATATGAACTGAAATGGTATACCAATGATAAAAATTTCTTCTCAGCTGGCATTCGTTTTCACTCCTGTGTGAGGTGCAGGGAGCATGGCGCTCCATTCTCTGCTCTCCCTCTTCCGTCTCCTCATGCCCTTTCCACATTCCATCCCCTCTCCCTCGCTCTGCTTTTTAAAAGCAGTAATTCAACCACACTACTTCTCACCAGTCCATCTATGCCCAGTGGGCTGTTATTATTATTGTTATTATTATTATCACCACTATTGATTCCATTCCATATTTCTGGTTGCCCGTTGTCAAAACCCACTTTCTTCACGCCAAGGCCATTGATTTGTCACTCCGCCGTCCATGTGAGTACTGCACCAGGCCAATCTTGAGTGAGAGGTGATTATCTTTCCTTTTCTGTGGCAACTTTTGCTCCCCTCTTGCTTTTTTTCTCTGGGCTTTGTTTGTCCAAATAATGGTGGTGCTTCTTCTTGGAGGCTGGAGAAAGGGAATACGCTTAACAAGACATTTTTTTTCTCCAGCAGGACTCCAAACAACCTCCAGCAGCTACACTTTTGTGGCTCTGTGGTTTTTGAAAGCACAGTGATTGTTCGTCTAGTCCTATGTGCCATAATTGTAGACTGTTTTTCTCCAGCTGTGAAGACTTAACATGAAGATGAGCCTTGGAACTATTGGCTGGTAGATGAAAGCGTATTGTATTTTACCGTACATTTTGTCACATATCTGTGAGCTGTGGACTTTTTGTCTTTTATGTCTACAACTACCTATTTTTCTGTGAATGTGAGTAGCTTGTTGATTGCATTATTTGTTATATTGTCCAGAATCAAATAGTACATCTCATTTGGTTTATTTTGGTTACAAGATACTTGTATAATCTGCATCGATTATTTCAGTGTCAGATTTGGACAGGTTTTCTCAGAAATTACATGATAATAATGCATATTATTAGGAAGCGCCTCTCTAAACACTCAAGTTCAATGTACAAAATTAAAACTTCAATAAAAGCAGACATGATAAGAAGCAATATCAGTAGCATACCAAAAGCAAGGGAAAGAGGGGAAGAGAGATGATGTTGGGGACGAGAGTTCCAGAGCTGGGGAGCAGAGCAACTGAAAGCACTGCCCCCCCTATGGTAAAGACGAGAGCAGAGAGGACAGTGAAGAGGAAAGAGGAGGAGGATCTGAAGGAATGGGAGGGGGAAGTGATGTGGAGAAGATCCGACAGGTAGGAAGGGGCAAGGTTGTGGGTAGAGTAGAGTAGAGTAGAGTAGAGTACTTTTATAGTCTTGAAGGTGCCAGCAGAATTTTGAAGTTGATTGTGAATTTAAGGCCCTCAATACGCTTGCTGTAGGATATGCGTGCATGGGCACGATTCGGGCATGAATGCGTTACATGCGTACTTCATGTCAATTTAGCGCGTTAGATGCTGTATCTATTCAGGTGCCTTCTGTGCCTTCTTCAAAATCACTGGGGCCGATCAAAGGCTGCACAGTTCCACGCGAATATTTCAGGTGAAAACGACGATGGCGGTAACTTTTGAAGAGCGTCTCATTGGGTTTGTCCGAAATTACAAACATTTGTGTTATCATACTTCCTCGTTGCACTTTGATAAAGGAGCGTCCAAACGTAGGAGCAGTAGCAGTATCATCTCCTCGTCCGGGGACTGGGGAGTCCTTCTGTTTGCTTTGTTTTCCTTACAGACTGTGTTTCCGATATCCAGGGGTGCGTTCCAATATGCGACCTTGCCTCTTCCACTTGTGCTTGTGGCCTCATACCAAGAAGTAATACGTCATGATGACATCACTGACAACAAAATTATATTTCAATATCTCACAAAAGATCAATTGTAAAGTCATTTTCTCATTTGCAAACTGGATGGTGAATGAAGAATAGTCCCTCAAAAGTTGTTTTGGATAGGCTGAGAGCAGGGAAACTTTATTGTTTTCTCCACGGAGGAGGGGCCAGGAGGCGGGGCGAGGCCACAAGCACAAGCACAAGCACAAGCCGCATATTGGAATGCACCCCAGATCGTTATGCTGCTCTCTCTCTCCCTCTGCCCCCTAGATGATACCGCCAGTATTGTGCGTGTTGGTCTTCTGCTTCTAAAGCAAGTATACGTGCAGCCGGTCGCTCGCAGTGGCGTGCATTATTTAAGGCTCGCGGCAAGCGTATGAGGGGGCCTAAGAGGGAGCTAGTGAAGATGCTGTAGTACAAGGGTAATGTGATGAAATGAAAGACATTTATTTGATGATGAGTTCTGGACATTAACTTATTGGAGTTTATGGAGGGTTTTGTGTGGAAGACCAAAGAGAAGAGAATGGCTATAATCAATATGAGAGGAGGCAAGACCATGTACACCGATAGAGGTGGAGGGGGAGCAGAGGGAGGGCCTAAGAGGGTTTATGTTGCGTGTTTGAAAATAATAAGACAGTGTTGTGTTATTGATGCGAGAGAGAAAAGACAGAGAGCTGTCGAGGGTGACACCCAAACTCTTGGGTGAAAAGGAGAAAACTGTCTTTGGATAAGGTGAATGTTGTGCCATCAAGTAAAACTTCTGCTTCTGTTGCGTCATGGAATCGCCTATGCATGCTCTTCTATAAGTTCTGCCACTTTTGTCAGTTCTCCTCTTCTACAGTACAGCAGGTTTGCCGTGTGTAGGACCCATTTTAGTCTTACCTATAGGTAGGTTTTAGTGTAGTTCTTAACATAGCCGTGTGGAACCAGCCAAAACGACAGACATTTTAACGCACTGAACAACACAGAATGGTGAACTAGTTTTTGTATTAAACTTTTAGCAATAAACGGGGGAACAACTCCAAAAGGATTTTTCGGCTGGACATTCTACTATCTGCTGCGCGTTGAGAGCACCCATCAGTCCAAGCTGAGGCTTACAGGGTAGCCGCCTCCCTCCGCACCGCTCTCTTTCTTATAGCTCTCCCCCTCCTCCTGACCCGTACCCTCCTTCCTTCTTCCAGAGATTCTTTAAGTATATAGAGATATGCCAATGTAGTCAAGTCAAGTCAAGTCAAGTCAAGTAGGTTTTATTGTCAATTTCTTTACATGCACTGGTCATACAAAGAATTTGAAATTACATTTCTTGCTTTCCCATACAGACATAGACTAATCTAGGTAAGGACATAGACAGTATAGACATAGACAGTACTTATACATGGACTTAAGACAGTATGGACATAGACAGTGCTCATACAGACATTTAAAGTGCAAGACTGGACAACAGAAGACTTGTAGAGGACATACATTAAGAGGTATTGTTGTGCTTTTGTGCTTTTCCTAAAAAAGTCCTTTATAGCGTTCTGACATGGTAATAGTAGCATTTTGAAGAAAAATAAATATTAAAAAGGTCTGTCAAGTACACCGGCAGCAGTGTGTGTGTGTGTGTGTGTGTGTGTGTGTGTGTGTGTGTGTGTGTGTGTGTGTGTGTGTGTGTGTGTGTGTTTAGTGCAGGTAGAAGGTGCGGTGTGCGTCTGTGTGTGTGTTCGTGTGTCTGTGTGTGTGTGTGTGTGTGTGTGTGTGTGTGTGTCAGTGTGTGTATGTTTGGGTTTAGTGCAGAAAGTGCAGTGTGCTTGTGTGTTGTGTGTGCGCATGTTTTGAGTTAGTGCAGGTTGAAAGTTCAGTCACAAGTATAGTAGTGCAGGTGGAATGTTCAGTCGCAGATATGGTGGTGGGGGATGGGGGGGGGGGTTGTCAGTGGCCTTGCTGGCTAGAGGCTGACAGTGGAGGGAGAGTGGGTTGAGTGTTCAGCATCTTGATCGCTTGGTGCATTGTGCTGCTCGCCAGCCTGGTGGTACGGGAACGGAGGCGCCTGTATCTCTTTCCAGAGGGCAGGAGGCTGAACAGTTTGTGTGCAGGGTGGCTTGTGTCTTTGATGATCATCAGTGCTTTCCGGGTGAGGCGTGTGGTGTAAATGTCCTGCAGGGAGGGGAGTGGTACTCCAATGATCTTCTTCGCTGTGTTCACAACACGCTGGAGTGTCTTCCTGTTTTTCTCCGTGCAGCTTCCTCCCCACACTGTGATGCAGTTGGACACGACGCTCTCTATGGTTCCTCTGTAGAATGTTGTCATGATGGAGGGTGTAGCACTTGCCTTCTTTAGTTTGCGCAGGAAGTAGAGACGCTGATGGGCCTTCTTCGCCAGTGATGTAGTGTTGGTGGTCCAAGAGAGGTCGTCGCTGATGTGCACTATGTAATAGGTTGCTATGGGCACCTAACGTGACCAGGTTCCGGTCTGCCTAAAGGGGCGTGTCATAATGCTCCTAGCATTGAATAGAACAGTCCTTAGGTCTTCCTAGGTCTGCCTAAAGGAGGATTTCTCCCCCCCCTCCCTCTTGCAATAATAGAACCCAGAAACGATGGGCCAATGGAACCTCTCTCTCTCTACTCTCTCTGCCCGTACCCTCCTTCCTTCCTTCCATTGCCCACCACCAGGGAATGGGACTTAGCGCCAGCACTGCAGGCCACAGCCCCACACTAAGCCCCTTGCTACAGCCTGAGCTGTGCTGCCCTGGCTCCCCTCGCCCTCGCTCTGATAGACCCGTCAGCCAGAGCTGGACTGGCCATCTGGCATAGCGGACATTTCCACGTGGGCCCCGCACCCTCGTTGGTCCCTATTTTCAGAAATGTGTTTAACCGGATCCCACCGCACTCTCGATTCAAAGGTGCCAAACATAAACAAAAACTGTGTAATTGAAAGAAAAATGTCTGCACACTTAAATCCCCTTTGTTTTCTTTTTAATGATAGGCCAAGCTTTCGGTCTACTGACCTTCCTCAGGGCACAGTAGTGCTGTGCCCTGAGGAAGGTCAGTAGACCGAAAGCTTGGCCTATCATTAAAAAGAACACAAAGGGGATTTAAGTGTGCAGACATTTTTCTTTAAATTTTCCCTATTTTCAGACATGTAGCATCTTTTTTTAAGCCTAAAGTGCCTGGGCCCTATTTCTCCCCCAGGCCTGGCCTGCTCTGGCTCCCCGTTGCCTTCGCTCTGATAGACCCGTCAGCCACCATCATCACTGCCGACCGCCAGGGCCACCGCTAGATATAAGAGGAGCACGCAATGCTTAGGGCACCAACCAGTGTTTGGGGCACCAATCACTTTCCCCCACAAAATTGGGGCCTCTTAAATTGCCTCTTAAATAAAATATTATATATTACAAAACATACAGTATATTTATTAGTTAGTTGATGATGATGATTATTATTATTGTTGTTATTTCTGACCCGCTCTGGCAAAATAAGTCGCAAGTCGCAATGTTCTATTTTTACCTCCGGGCCGATAACTGAGGAAATAAGAGGAAAATCATAGGAAAATCATTTAAATTTGAATTATGAGGGGGGGGCCTCCTGACCAGTTATGCGTAGGCCCTCCAAAACCTCAGCAGCGGCCCTGTCCACCGCCATGGCGAGCACACAGGATAGATAGATATCCCCCTGGGGATTACTGTTCTCCCAGCATTAGCCCCCATCCACCACCTCCAGCCCCCATCCACCACCTCCACCCACCACCACCACCACACCCCCCATCCACCACCACACTGTTCTCCCAGCATTAGCCCCCCCCACCACCTCCACCCACCACCCCCACTCCCACCACCACCACCACCACCACCACCTCTCCTACCACCACCACCACCACCACCACCACCCCCACCCACCACCACCACCACCACCACCACCCCCACCCCCCCCACCACCACCCCCCCCCCCAGCCCCCACCACCACCACCACACCCACTACCTTACAGCTAAGACACGTGTGCATTCTCAAGTGGCTTCCGTGGTGAACAAAAAAGAAGCGATAAAGGAGGACTCTACAGTACAGTGAAGCTTAAACGCCTGCTCTGCTTTTATCAAAAATGAAAGTCACCAGAGCCGCGCCTTTCTCTTTTCTGTTCTTGATCATCGCTGATGTGTTGACAAAGTTGAGTTTTGTTTTTTGGGGGGTTTTTTTGACAAGAAAACCAAGGAGTTTATCGTCTTTGATCTGATGGTGTCAAATCATGAAAAACAACAAAATGATAGTAAAATCGTGTTCTGCCGCCGACAACACGTATTTGATGGCATCCGGCTATAGCAGGAACTGTATGATGATGTGTGAGAATGAGAGTCTAAAACGCAGGGTGAAAAAATACGAAAAACACTGAATGTCAAGTTTGGATGAGAGTCTAAAAGGCAGTGTGAAAACCCCCCGAAAAAAACTCTTGTTTTCGTGCTTGGATGTCGAGTTGGATGTCAAGTTGCTGAAGAGAAAACAGCCTCCATGTTTCCGGTATTCATTCTCGTCATATATTACGCAAGTGCGAGCTTCTGAATGCCTCCTGTAGCTGCATCATTTCTAAAGGAATGCAGTTTGAAAGCAACAGTCCATCATGCTTGAATAATGAAGGAAGAACATTCCTTTAAACTTAAATGATGTTTTGCACAATGATAGGGCTCCTTTTTAAAATTCCTGTATACTTGAAAAAAAGACACAACAAAGCAAACAAACAAACAAAAACATTCCACAGTGATACAAAGGAATTCCGTCTCAATAAAAGTCTAGCATATGGGTCAAAGACATCTTTGTCATTCAGTGTTACAGACACCTTCCGCCGACTGGAACTGCAAAAAAACGTGATTTTTAAATTGTTTCAAGTGGGTGGATGACAGCCAAGGCTTTCATGAATTCCCTGTAACAATAAATAAATAAAAAGAGTCATGTTTGTTACAGTTACAGTCAGCAGAAGGCATCCGTTACACTGAATGACAATGCCATTTTACATGTCTTTGAGCCATATGCAGATCAGACCAAAAAAACAAAACAAAACGCAGACCAATCAGGCCTTGTTTGGTTCTCATCCATCTCATCGGGCTCATCTGATTAGGTGTGCAGAGTAGACCGGCTCCCTCGCACTACTTAGGCCGTGGCGGCGGCAGGGTTGCCAGATGAGGCTGAGGATTTCCAGCCCAAAAAATGCTCAAAACCCGCCTAGAAGCACAAAATCCCTGCCAATTCTATTGATTTCTATGGCAAAAATTGGGCAGGTTTTTCTGCAAAATGCCATTTTTACCCGCACACAGCCATCCTAAGCAGCCCAATTGGGCGGGAAACAGCCCAATCTGGCAACCCTGGGCGGCGGCGCAGTAGCAATACAGGGAATATCAGTATTGATCGCTCCGCGTGTTTGTGCCGATGTTTCTTCTTGATGAACATGATGGCTAATAGCAGCGGCCCCGTGTAAAGCATTTGTTCAACATCATGTTTGTAATCTGGGATCAGTTAGTGCCTTGTACCCCCCTAAGAACCAACACACCAAGACAACAAAGATAAGTGATCGATTAACGACTAAAGCGGCTTTTCAGTCTGTGAAGGCTGGCTGTATGTGTGTGGACTCCAGCTCTCTCTCCGTCACGGGCATTGTAAATAGATAGGGACTCTTTATCTTTATCTTTAGTGATTCAGTGATTCTCACCAGTTTTCAATTAGGCAGACGGGCTTGAAGTAGCATAGCTGAAGTAGAAACAACACAGAATACTCACACCTGAATCTGTCACCCTCACTCACCCTGCTTTTTTTGTTATTTGGCGGTCTATTCTGAAAAACACACACAAAAAAAACAAGTTTCCACCGTTTCATACACACATCTGAATCTGTCATCCTCACCTCAAAAGCTGTATCTGTTATTTGGCAAAAAAAAAAGAAACCACATTTTTCCACCATTTTTTTCTCCCCCTTTTTGTCCTGGTTCCTTGGGGGTTATTGAGTGCTGCATCTCGCCCCTGTCTGTCTGTCTGTCTGTCTGTCTGTCTGTCTGTATGTCTGTATGTCTGTCTGTCTGTCTGTCTGTATGTCTGTATGTCTGTATGTCTGTTTGTCTGTCTGTCTGTCTGTCTGTATGTCTGTTTGTCTGTCTGTCTGTCTGTCTGTATGTCTGTATGTCTGTATGTCTGTTTGTATGTCTGTCAGCTCTGTGCTGCATCTCACCCCAGTCTGTCTGTCTGTCTGTCTGTCTGTCTGTCTGTCCGCTCTGGGCTGTTGTGCTCTGGGACTCCAGTGCTGTTCAGTCTGGCACCATCATCAGACAAAACAAGTCAAACAGCACTGCTCCCCATCATCAGACAAAACAAGTCAAACAGCACTGCTCCCCATCATCAGACAAAACAAGTCAAACAGCACTGCTCCCCTCTCTCAACAATTGCCCAGCAAAGGCTTCCAACACGTGTTTTAACAGTGCTGTGAAGGTTTGCTCTCTCTCTCTCTCTCTCTCTCTCTCTCTCTCTCTCTCTCTCTCTCTCTCTCTCTCTCTCTCTCTCTCTCTCTCTCTCTCTCTCTCTCTCTCTGTATGATAGCAAAAGATAATGACACGTTCCACGTGTGCTGCTTTTTTCCTGTTGTCATGAAATGTGCCCCTAACAATGGACGAGCGATGCCAGAGCAGAGGACCTTTTATGTCCACTCTGGCGGGTGAACAGCCAACTGAGACCCCAGCTGGGATGAAAGGAGCAGAGAAAGAAAGGGCCGCAAAAAAAATAACAAACATGTTTGATTTTTTTTTTCCTTTTTTTTTTTTAAAGGCTCACGTTGCCCCTCAACACACACACATATACAGACACACGCACAGACACAGACACACACAAACGCACACACACATGCACATACACACACACACACATGCACACATACACACACACAAACACATATATAGACATGTGCACGCACACACACACACACACGCACACACACACACACACACACACACACACACACACACACACACCAAAAAACAACATTGCCACATGCATGCCCACTGACTGACTGTCTGGCATTTGGTGCACAACAGAGCTGCAGCCATGGCCCTGTCTCACAGCGGCGGCCTACAGTACAGTCTTTTGGCCTGAACAATGAAAAATGACCCTCCCCCCGAGCCAGATATCTATTTTATTTGGCCAGAGCTATGCCTATTTATTTATTTATTTATTTGTTTGTTTATTTATTTATTTATTTGTTTATTTATTTATCCATCTATCTACCTATCTATTCATCTTCTCCAAGTGCTACTGCCAAAGCCGCGGCTAGACGCCTACTTTAATGTGCACTGCACTGCAGCCTCTTTTTCCCCAACAAACAAATTCGTACCGTAGCTGTTATCGTCAGCGGGTCATAATGGGGAGGAAAATCGGAGCGCTCTGTGCTGCACCGGTCCATTATGGAAGAATTCAGCGCAAAAATATATTGGTTTGAAAGATTCCAAGTGTGTGTGTGTGTGTGTCTGTGTGTGTCTGTGTGTGTGTGTGTTTTCTGCCCGGTACATTATTGAAGAATTCAGCGCGAAAAATGGATGGCTTGGGATGGCTTTTGTGTTGCGGCAGGGATGGCTTGGTTTGTGTGGTGCAGGGAGGGTTTGGTGTGTGTGGTGCGGCAGGGATGGTTTGGTGTGTGTGGTGCGGCAGAGACGGTTTTTGTGGAGCGGCAGGGATGGTTTGGTGTGTGTGGTGCAGCAAGGATCGTTTGGTTTGTAAGGTGGAGCGGCAGGGATGGTGTGTGTGGTGCAGGGATGGTGTGTGTGGTGCAGCAGGGATGGTTTGGTGTGTGTGTGCCGCAGGGATGGTTTGGTGTGTGTGTGGTGCAACAGGGATGGTTTGGTGTGTGTGTGCCGCAGGGATGGTTTGGTGTGTGTGTGCCGCAGGGATGGTTTGGTGTGTGTGTGGTGCAACAGGGATGGTTTGGTGTGTGTGTGCCGCAGGGATGGTTTGGTGTGTGTGTGCCGCAGGGATGGTTTGGTGTGTGTGGTGCAGCAGGGATGGTTTGGTGTGTGTGTGCCGCAGGGATGGTTTGGTGTGTGTGTGCCGCAGGGATGGTTTGGTGTGTGTGTGCCGCAGGGATGGCTTGGTGTGTGTGTGGTGCAACAGGGATGGCTTGGTGTGTGTGGTGCAGCAGGGATGGTTTGGTGTGTGTGTGGTGCAGCAGGGATGGTTTGGTGTGTGTGGTGCAGCAGGGATGGCTTGGTGTGTGTGGTGCAGTAGGGATGGTGTGTGTGGTTCAACAGGGATGGTTTGGTGTGTGTGGTGCAGCATTGTAGTCTATTCTACACATCGGCAGGGATGGTTTGGTGTGTGTGTGGTGCAGGGATGGCTTGGTGTGTGTGGTGCAGCAGGGATGGCTTGGTGTGTGTGGTGCAGCAGGGATGGCTTGGTGTGTGTGGTGCAGCAGGGATGGTTTGGTGTGTGTGTGGTGCAGCAGGGATGGTTTGGTGTGTGTGTGTGGTGCAGCAGGGATGGCTTGGTGTGTGTGTGGTGCAGCAGGGATGGCTTGGTGTGTGTGTGGTGCAGCAGGCATGGCTTGGTGTGTGTGTGGTGCAGCAGGGATGGCTTGGTGTGTGTGGTGCAGCAGGGATGGCTTGGTGTGTGTGGTGCAGCAGGAGTGGTTTGGTGTGTGTGTGGTGCAGCAGGGGTGGCTTGGTGTGTGTTTCGTCAACATCCAGAGCCTCACCATCAAAACATCCAACATTCAAAACATCACCTTCTAAAACATCATTCACATTCAAAACCATCCAAACAACCAGTTTACAGCCGGACCTGCAGGGGGCAGAAAACATTGCAACAGCCACACCACAGCACTTCAACTGTGACGTCCTGTCAGGTGACAGCCACTTCCTGTAAGACAGCCATTTTAAAGGCATTTTAATGCATGCTGCAGGAGAAAGAAGCAAAGGTTTGTTAGAAGCAAAAGCTTGAAGAAACAAACAAAAGAAACCTACTGAAAAATAACTAAAAAGAATCCCTCAGTTAACCGGTCAGACGCAACTGGTTTTCAACCTGACTGACAGATTGACCCCTTCATCATCAAAACAACAAAAGAACTTTTAATAAAAGAAACAAAAAGGGGAACCATCTTGTTCGAGTTGTTCCTTGCACGACTGGGCTCTTTTCAAGTTCGAGCAAAACTGAGGGACAATCAAACTAAAACACACCAGAACTTGACAGTTGAAAACCAGCGAGACGAGGAAAAATAGACGAAGGGTCAACGGCCTCCAGTCGACCTTGTCTACGCGAGGAAAACTGCAAGATGGCGGAAGAAGCCACTGGAAAATCCATCAAACAGCTGAAGCAGGAGAGGACTTTGGTGAAGACAGCCTTCATGAAGCAGGCAAATTATCTCTCCAGCGAAATTGGACATCTGACAAAGTCAGACATTCAAACTGAATACAAGAAACTCTGCTCACACTGCAGGGAAGTCAGCGATGCTAACTACGAGTACAAGCTTGGTCTGCTAGCAGAGGCTGACGGAGAGGAAGATGAGGAGAAGGAGCTGAACCCCAAAGATGAAGCAGACCTTTTAAAGACCATGGAGGACTGCATGAACAGACTGGAAGAAGCCAGGCACCATGTGCAGTCCAGTCTCTGGTCACGGTATGCTGAGGGGGAGCTGACCTTCGCTGTTGAAAAAGCAGAATGGACATGTGAACAAGCTCATGGAATCCCTGTGTCCATCGTCAACAAAGACGGATATGAGCACCAGGTGGAAAGAGCGAAGCAACTTGTCGCAGACGTTGTGGCTGGATTCAAGGAATGGGAGGAATGGATTCCCAAAGAAGAGAAGGCTGACTTGGACAGCAGGATAAAGGGCTTAAGAAAGCTGAAAAACAATCTTGTGGCAAAAAAAGGGTGAGTTCCTGACAGTGCTGAGAACTGCAGAGGAGGAGAGGCAGGACACAACTCTTCAGACCCAGTCAGCACCGCAGCCAGCCCAGCAGTCGATCGACAACATGAATCCCACCAGCCTGCCCAGTCTCCATGGCTCAAGAAGAGAACAGAAGGAAGACTCCTGTGTTGATGTTGTGCTTACCTCACACAAGGACCTGGAAAAACTGGACAAGGATACCAGAGGAGGAAAAGAAGAAATCCTGAAGCCCTGGATCCAGTCAGGCCAAAGTGGGAGGGACGGGCAGGTGCCAGCAGCGTCAAACAAGATGCTTCTTCTCTCAAGTCGAAGGAGAAAAAACGGCAGAGCCCACAGAGTCAGCTACTTGGTCAAAAGTGACGAATTAAACCTGATGACCTCAGACAACTTCTCCAAGAAGAAGAAAAAGAGAGCATGTCAAAATCTCCTGAAAGAACAGGTGAGAGAGAAGACTCCCAAACCACTGACTAGAAGACAGCCGTTCAGCCAAGTAGCTACCCTGTCTGACCCAAGAGGTCTTGGCACTCCTCTCAAACAGAAAGGTGCCATTCTAGCCAGGACCAAATTCTTCTCACCAGCACTGACCAGACCACAGGTCAAGAAAATCAAACCCGTTGCGCCATCTAGTGGTGCAAGCGGCCCAGTGATGTTGAAAGGCAAAAGAAACCATTATGTTCTGCAAAACACTGTGGATGGGAAGGAGCTAAAGACTCAATTCCGAAGATCACAAACTGGTCCCGCAGTGAAAAAACGGTCTAATAACGGAAAATTCAGCAGCCTCACGAAGGTGACCAAAGTCATTGCCTGGGCGTGGAGAGCTGCAAAGATATGGAAAGGATTACTGGCAAAAACCCCAGCCAGAAGTGGACCAAAGTGGGAGGGGCTTCCGCCAGAAGAGAGTAAGTCCAAACTGGCTGCATCAGTCCAACACACCACCGCCCACAGTCTGGATATGGGAACTGACATCAGACCAGTCTCCATCCTGAAATCTGACCAAAAAACAAAACAAAAACAAAAACCATGACCATCACCAACTCTTGTGACCTCTCTGGGTTCCAGAACCGAGAGGTCAAGTGGGAGGTGTTTTGTCAACATCCAGAACCTCACCATCAAATCATCCAAGATTAAAAACATCACCATCCAAAACATCCTTCACATTCAAAACAATCTAAACAATCAGTCTTCAGCCGGACCTGCAGGGGGCACACAATATTGCCACAGCCACACCATAGCACTCCAACTGACTTCCTGTCTGGTGAGGGCCACTTCCTGTAAGACAGCCATTTTAAAGGCATTTTAATGCATGCTGCAGGAGAAAGAAGCAAAGGTTTGTTAGAAGCAAAAGCTTGAAGAAACAAACAAAAGAAACCTACTGAAAAATAACTAAAAAGAATCCCTCAGTTCACCAGTCAAACGCAACTGGTTTTCAACCTGACTGACAGATTGACCCCTTCATCATCAAAACAACAAAAGAACTTTAATAAAAGAAACAAAAAGGGGAACCATCTTGTTCGAGTTGTTCCTTGCACGACTGGGCTCTTTTCAAGTTCGAGCAAAACTGAGGGACAATCAAACTAAAACACACCAGAACTTGACAATGTGTGTGTGGTGCAGCAGGGGTGGCTTGGTGTGTGTGTGGTGCGGCAGGGATGGTTTGGTGTGTGTGGTGCAGCAGAGATGGCTTGGTGTGTGTGGTGCAGCAGGGATGGCTTGGTGTGTGTGGTGCAGCAGGGATGGCTTGGTGTGTGTGGTGCAGCAGGGATGGCTTGGTGTGTGTGGTGCAGCAGGGACGGCTTGGTGTGTGTGGTGCAGCAGGGATGGTTTGGTGTGTGTGGTGCAACAGGGATGGCTTGGTGTGTGTGGTGCAGCAGGGATGGTTTGGTGTGTGTGGTGCAGCAGGGATGGCTTGGTGTGTGTGGTGCAGCAGGGATGGCTTGGTGTGTGTGGTGCAGCAGGGATGGCTTGGTGTGTGTGGTGCAGCAGGGATGGCTTGGTGTGTGTGTGTGTGGTGCAGCAGGGATGGCTTGGTGTGTGTGTGTGTGGTGCAGCAGGGATGGCTTGGTGTGTGTGTGGTGCAGCATGGATGGCTTGGTGTGTGTGGTGCAGCAGGGATGGCTTGGTGTGTGTGGTGCAGCAGGGATGGCTTGGTTTGGTGTGTGTGTGGTGCGGCAGAGATGGCTTGGTGTGTGTGTGGTGCAGCAGAGATGGCTTGGTGTGTGTGTGGTGCAGGGATGGTGTGTGTGGTTCAACAGGGAGGGTTTGGTGTGTGTGGTGCAGTCTATTCGTCTATTCTACACATCGGCAGGGATGGCTTGGTGTGTGTGGTGCAGCAGGGATGGCTTGGTGTGTGTGGTGCAGCAGGGATGGTTTGGTGTGTGTGGTGCAGCAGGGATGGTTTGGTGTGTGTGGTGCAGCAGGGATGGTTTGGTGTGTGTGGTGCAGCAGGGATGGCTTGGTGTGTGTGGTGCAGCAGGGATGGTTTGGTGTGTGTGGTGCGGCAGAGATGGCTTGGTGTGTGTGTGGTGCGGCAGGGATGGCTTGGTGTGTGTGGTGCAGCAGGGATGGCTTGGTGTGTGTGGTGCAGCAGGGACGGCTTGGTGTGTGTGTGTGTGGTGCAGCAGGGATGGCTTGGTGTGTGTGTGGTGCAGCAGAGATGGCTTATGTGTGTGTGTGTGGTGCAGCAGGGATGGCTTATGTGTTATGTGGTGCAGCAGGGATGGTTTGGTGTGTGTGGTGCAGCAGGGATGGCTTATGTGTTATGTGTGGTGCGGCAGAGATGGCTTATGTGTTATGTGTCTATTCTGTACAACGGCAGGGATGGTTTGGTGTGTGTGCGGCAGAGATGGCTTGGTTTGTGTGGTGCAGCAGGGATGGTTTGGTGTGTGTGGTGCAGCAGAGATGGCTTGGTGTGTGTGGTGCAGCAGGGATGGCTTGGTGTGTGTGTGGTGCAGCAGGGATGGTTTGGTGTGTGTGGTGCGGCAGGGATGGTTTGGTGTGTGTGGTGCGGCAGGGATGGTTTGGTGTGTGTGGTGCAGGGATGGTTTGGTGTGTGTGGTGCAGCAGGGATGGCTTGGTGTGTGTGTGGTGCGGCAGAGATGGCTTGGTGTGTGTGTGGTGCAGCAGGGATGGTTTGGTGTGTGTGTGGTGCAGCAGGGATGGTTTGGTGTGTGTGGTGCAGCAGGGATGGTTTGGTGTGTGTGTGGTGCAGCAGGGATGGCTTGGTGTGTGTGTGGTGCAGCAGGGATGGCTTGGTGTGTGTGTGGTGCAGCAGGGATGGCTTGGTGTGTGTGTGTGGTGCAGCAGGGATGGCTTGGTGTGTGTGGTGCAGCAGGGATGGTTTGGTGTGTGTGTGTGTGGTGCAGCAGGGATGGCTTGGTGTGTGTGGTGCGGCAGAGATGGCTTGGAGTGTGTGTGGTGCAGCAGGGATGGCTTGGTTTGTGTGGTGCAGGGAGGGTTTGGTGTGTGTGTGGTGCGGCAGGGATGGCTTGGTTTGTGTGGTGCAGGGAGGGTTTGGTGTGTTGTAGTCTATAGTCTATTCTACACATTGGCAGGGATGGCTTGGTTTGTGTGGTGCAGCAGGGATGGTTTGGTGTGTGTGGTGCAGCAGGGATGGCTTGGTGTGTGTGGTGCAGCAGGGATGGCTTGGTGTGTGTGGTGCAGCAGGGATGGCTTGGTGTGTGTGTGGTGCGACAGGGATGGCTTTGTGTGTGTCTGGTGCAGCAGGGATGGCTTGGTGTGTGTGTGTGTGGTGCAGCAGGGATGGCTTGGTGTGTGTGGTGCAGCAGGGATGGCTTGGTGTGTGTGTGTGGTGCAGCAGGGATGGCTTGGTGTGTGTGGTGCAGCAGGGATGGCTTGGTGTGTGTGTGGTGCAGCAGGAATGGCTTGGTGTGTGTGGTGCAGCAGGGATGGCTTGGTGTGTGTGTGCCGCAGGGATGGTTTGGTGTGTGTGGTGCAGCAGGGATGGCTTGGTGTGTGTGGTGCAGCAGGGATGGCTTGGTGTGTGTGTGGTGCAGCAGGGATGGTTTGGTGTGTGTGGTGCAACAGGGATGGCTTGGTGTGTGTGGTGCAGCAGGGATGGTTTGGTGTGTGTGTGGTGCAGCAGGGATGGTTTGGTGTGTGTGGTGCAGCAGGGATGGCTTATGTGTTATGTGTGGTGCGGCAGAGATGGCTTGGTGTGTGTGGTGCGGCAGGGATGGCTTGGTGTGTGTGTGGTGCAGCAGGGATGGTTTGGTGTGTGTGGTGCGGCAGGGATGGCTTGGTGTGTGTGGTGCAGCAGAGATGGCTTGATTTGTGTGTGTGGTGCAGCAGGGATGGCTTGGTGTGTGTGTGGTGCAGCAGGGATGGCTTGGTGTGTGTGTGGTGCAGCAGGGATGGCTTGGTGTGTGTGGTGCAGCAGGGATGGCTTGGTGTGTGTGTGGTGCGACAGGGATGGCTTTGTGTGTGTCTGGTGCAGCAGGGATGGCTTGGTGTGTGTGTGTGTGGTGCAGCAGGGATGGCTTGGTGTGTGTGGTGCAGCAGGGATGGCTTGGTGTGTGTGTGTGTGGTGCAGCAGAGATGGCTTGGTGTGTGTGGTGCAGCAGGGATGGCTTGGTGTGTGTGTGGTGCAGCAGGGATGGTTTGGTGTGTGTGTGGTGCAGGGATGGCTTGGTGTGTGTGGTGCAGGGATGGCTTGGTGTGTGTGGTGCAGCAGGGATGGCTTGGTGTGTGTGTGGTGCAGCAGGGATGGTTTGGTGTGTGTGGTGCGGCAGGGATGGCTTGGTGTGTGTGGTGCAGCAGAGATGGCTGTGTGTGTGTGGTGCAGCAGGGATGGCTTGATGTGTGTGTGGTGCAGCAGGGATGGCTTGGTGTGTGTGGTGCAGCAGGGATGGCTTGGTGTGTGTGTGGTGCAGCAGGGATGGCTTGGTGTGTGTGGTGCAGCAGGGATGGCTTGGTGTGTGTGTGTGTGGTGCAGCAGGGATGGCTTGGTGTGTGTGTGTGTGGTGCAGCAGGGATGGCTTGGTGTGTGTGTGTGTGTGGTGCAGCAGGGATGGCTTGGTGTGTGTGGTGCAGCAGGGATGGCTTGGTGTGTGTGGTGCAGCAGGGATGGTTTGGTGTGTGTGTGGTGCAGCAGGGATGGTTTGGTGTGTGTGTGGTGCAGCAGGGATGGCTTGGTGTGTGTGTGGTGCAGCAGGGATGGCTTGGTGTGTGTGTGGTGCAGCAGGGATGGTTTGGTGTGTGTGGTGCGACAGGGATGGCTTGGTGTGTGTGGTGCGGCAGAGATGGCTTGGTGTGTGTGTGGTGCAGCAGGGATGGCTTGGTGTGTGTGGTGCAGCAGGGATGGCTTGGTGTGTGTGTGTGTGGTGCAGCAGGGATGGCTTGGTGTGTGTGTGTGTGGTGCAGCAGGGATGGCTTGGTGTGTGTGTGTGTGGTGCAGCAGGGATGGCTTGGTGTGTGTGGTGCAGCAGGGATGGCTTGGTGTGTGTGTGTGTGGTGCAGCAGAGATGGCTTGGTGTGTGTGGTGCAGCAGGGATGGCTTGATGTGTGTGTGGTGCAGCAGGGATGGCTTGGTGTGTGTGGTGCAGCAGGGATGGCTTGGTGTGTGTGTGGTGCAGCAGGGATGGCTTGGTGTGTGTGGTGCAGCAGGGATGGCTTGGTGTGTGTGGTGCAGCAGGGATGGCTTGGTGTGTGTGTGGTGCAGCAGGGATGGCTTGGTGTGTGTGGTGCAGCAGGGATGGCTTGGTGTGTGTGTGTGTGGTGCAGCAGGGATGGCTTGGTGTGTGTGGTGCAGCAGGGATGGCTTGGTGTGTGTGTGTGTGGTGCAGCAGGGATGGCTTGGTGTGTGTGGTGCAGCAGGGATGGCTTGGTGTGTGTGTGGTGCAGCAGGGATGGCTTGGTGTGTGTGTGGTGCGGCAGGGATGGCTTGGTGTGTGTGGTGCAGCAGAGATGGCTTGGTGTGTGTGGTGCAGCAGGGATGGCTTGATGTGTGTGGTGCAGCAGGGATGGCTTGGTGTGTGTGTGTGTGGTGCAGCAGAGATGGCTTGGTGTGTGTGTGGTGCAGCAGGGATGGCTTGGTGTGTGTGTGTGTGGTGCAGCAGGGATGGCTTGGTGTGTGTGTGTGTGGTGCAGCAGGGATGGCTTGGTGTGTGTGTGTGTGGTGCAGCAGGGATGGCTTGGTGTGTGTGGTGCAGCAGGGATGGCTTGGTGTGTGTGTGTGTGGTGCAGCAGGGATGGCTTGGTGTGTGTGTGTGTGGTGCAGCAGGGATGGTTTGGTGTGTGTGTGGTGCGGCAGGGATGGTTTGGTGTGTGTGGTGCAGGGATGGTTTGGTGTGTGTGGTGCAGCAGGGATGGTTTGGTGTGTGTGTGGTGCAGCAGGGATGGCTTGGTGTGTGTGTGGTGCAGCAGGGATGGCTTGGTGTGTGTGTGGTGCAGCAGAGATGGCTTATATGTGTGTGTGTGGTGCAGCAGAGATGGCTTATGTGTGTGTGTGTGGTGCAGCAGAGATGGCTTATGTGTGTGTGTGTGGTGCAGCAGAGATGGCTTATGTGTGTGTGTGTGTGGTGCAGCAGAGATGGCTTATGTGTGTGTGTGTGGTGCAGCAGAGATGGCTTATGTGTGTGTGTGTGGTGCAGCAGGGATGGCTTATGTGTTATGTGTCTATTCTGTACAACGGCAGGGATGGCTTGTGTGGTGCAGCAGGGATGGCTTGGTGTGTGTGTGTGGTGCAGCAGGGATGGCTTGGTGTGTGTGGTGCAGCAGGGATGGCTTGGTGTGTGTGGTGCAGCAGGGATGGTTTGGTGTGTGTGGTGCAGCAGGGATGGCTTGGTGTGTGTGGTGCAGCAGGGATGGTTTGGTGTGTGTGGTGCAGCAGGGATGGTTTGGTGTGTGTGGTGCAGCAGGGATGGCTTGGTGTGTGTGTGGTGCAGCAGGGATGGCTTGATGTGTGTGTGGTGCAGCAGGGATGGCTTGGTGTGTGTGGTGCAGCAGGGATGGCTTGGTGTGTGTGGTGCAGCAGGGATGGTTTGGTGTGTGTGTGGTGCAGCAGAGATGGCTTATGTGTGTGTGTGTGTGGTGCAGCAGAGATGGCTTATGTATGTGTGTGTGGTGCAGCAGGGATGGCTTATGTGTTATGTGTGGTGCGGCAGAGATGGCTTATGTGTTATGTGTCTATTCTGTACAACGGCAGGGATGGTTTGGTGTGTGTGGTGCAGCAGGGATGGTTTGGTGTGTGTGGTGCGGCAGAGATGGCTTATGTGTTATGTGTCTATTCTTTACAACGGCAGGGATGGCTTGTGTGGTGCAGCAGGGATGGTTTGGTGTGTGTGCGGCAGAGATGGCTTATGTGTTATGTGTCTATTCTGTACAACGGCAGGGATGGTTTGGTGTGTGTGGTGCGGCAGAGATGGCTTATGTGTTATGTGTCTATTCTGTACAACGGCAGGGATGGTTTGGTGTGTGTGGTGCAGCAGAGATGGCTTGGTGTGTGTGGTGCAGCAGGGATGGCTTTTGTGTTATGTGTCTATTCTGTATAACGGCAGGGATGGCTTGTGTGGTGCAGCAGGGATGGTTTGGTGTGTGTGGTGCGGCAGAGATGGCTTATGTGTTATGTGTCTATTCTGTACAACGGCAGGGATGGTTTGTGTGGTGCAGCCCAGTAGACTATTCTATAGATGTTTTTTTGCTTTTTGTTTAACAACACAATGTTGTGAGGAGGGACAAGAGCTCATTTTTTGACCGACAGCGGTTTCCAACAGTCAGTGGTTGAGTTAGTTTCGCACAGTCAGGGGAAAACAAAAAAAAAGAACCCACATCGGCAGGGATGGTTTGGTGTGTGTGGTTCAACAGGGAGGGTTTGGTGTGTGTGGTGCAGTCTATTCGTCTATTCTATACGTCGGCAGGGATGGTTTGGTTTGTGTGGTGCGCGTGAAAATAGCTTCACAGGAGGACGACAAAAAAAAATCTTGGGATTAGACAAGAGAAGTGAGAAAAGAAAAGAAGAGAAGAGAAGGAGGAGGAGAAGGAGAAGATAAAAAAACAAGAGCTCTCCCTCCTCATCACATTACATGAGCACATCCACCCCCTCGCTCTGCCACCCGCACGCCCCCCTAACGCCCCCCACCGCCCCCTCGCTCTGCCCCCCCTCCCTCCTGCCCCACTCACAGCCCCCCCAAACCTCACACCCCAACTCTTCATCCTTCCTGATTCCACTCACAATCACACACCTCACCACAACACACACCCCACCTCAACACACACACACACACACACACACACACACACACACACACACAAAAACTCTCTGTCTCGCACACGCCATACACATACACACACACGTGCACGCACGCACACACACACACACACACACACACACACACACACACACACACACACACACACACACACACACACACACAAACAGCCTCTCGCTCTCTCCGTCCTCGCGTGACACACAGGGAAAGGCTCCAGCTTCACCAGCCTTTGGAATCCTGATTACCTGCCAGTCTACAGATAAGATGGATTTCCAATTCAGGAAGCGAGGGAGAGAGAGAGAGGGAGAGAGAGAGAGATATATAGAGGGAGAGAGAGAGGCGGGGGGGAGAGAGAGAGAGGGGGGGGGGGAGAGATATATATATAGAGGGAGAGAGGAGAGGGGGGGGGGGAGAGAGAGAGAGAGAGAGAGGCTACCCCCAGATGGAAAGGTATGAGAGACACAGAGAGAGAGAGAGAGAGAGAGAGAGAGAGAGAGAGAGAGAGAGAGAGAGAGAGAGAGGCTACCCCAGATGGAAAGGTATGAGAGAGAAAGAGAAAGAGAGAGAGAGAGAGAGAGAACGAAAGAAAGAGAGAGAAATAAGAAAAAAAGAGGTAGAGAGAAGCTTCCCCCAGATGGAAAGGTATAAAGGTATGGCTACAATGCACACAGCACATAGGCAGGCCAGGAGCCCTATGGAGCCCTATGGAGCCGTATGAAGCCCTATGGAGCCCTATGGAGCCCTATGGAGCCCTATGGAGCCCTATGGAGCCCTATGGAGCCGTATGGAGCCCTATGGAGCCCTATGGAGCCGTATGAAGCCCTATGGAGCCCTATGGAGCCCTATGGAGCCCTATGGAGCCGTATGCTGCTCCCATGTTAACCACGACTGGCCTGGGAAGAGGGAAGAGTGAGGGTTGTTCGTTCTTGTTGTTGGCACTATATGGAGAGGGCTTGGGGTTCAACAGGGATTGTGTGAGAGATATCTGCGAAGAAAGCTCTTGTAAGAGATTAATTTATGTTGTGTGATAAGGGATGTTTGAACACCAATGTGTGTGTGTGTGTGTGTGTGTGTGTGTGTGTGTTGTTTCTTGTGTGTGTGTGTGTGTGTGTGTGTGTGTGTGTGTGTGTGTGTGTGTGTGTGTGTGTGTGTGTGTGTTGTGTGTGTGTGTGTGTGTGTGTGTGTGTGTGTGTGTGTGTGTGTGTGTGTGTTTGTGTGTGTGTGTGTGTGCGCGTGTGCGTGTGTGTGTGTGTGTGCGTGCGTGTGTGTTATTCCATGGCAGGATAGGATGACGTTTCGCCTGTTGTCTTCATCAGATGCTCTACTCGTAGACAAGTGATTCTCAAACTTTTTCAGACCGAGGACCACTATGTCCCCCCAAAAATGTTCAGGGACCACCTGTCAACTGAATTGAGAGTTGACGGGTGCTATTTCGACACTTAATATTGATGCAGATCACTTACTTTTTATTCCCATGTACAACCCTGTCTTATTGTGGTGAAAAAATGTTTGGAATTGTAAGTATGTTACAAATGCTAGCCTTCTGCTGGCTAGAAATCCCTTTGAGGACCACCTGAGCTCTGTCGCGGACCACACTTTGAGAATCACTGTAGTAGAGAATCTGATGAAGACAACAGTCAAAACGTCAACCTTTGTCCTGCACTTTTTCCTGGTATGTGCACAATTCCTCACCTTCACCTCAATATACTCTGCTTCCATTTAGGGTGGGGGAAGGATGCTGTGAATTAGCTCCCAATGCCTTACCGATTTTGGATGTAGAGTAGAGCATAGCAGAGCAGAGTAGTGTAGAGTAGTAGAGTAGAGTAGAGAAGACTCTTATATGTACACTACTTCCATTTAGGCTGGGGCAGGATGTGTAATGTGAATTAGCTCCCAATGCCATTGCGATTTTGAATGTAGAGTAGAGGACAGCAGAGTAGGGAAGAGTAGAGTAGAGTAGAGTAGAGTAGAGTAGAGTAGAGTAGAGTAGAGTAGAGTATTATACAGTATACACTACTTCCATTTAGGCGGGGGCAGGATGTGTAATGTGAATTAGCTCCCAATGCCGTTCTGATTTTGGATGTTGAGTAGAGTAGAGTAGAGTATGGAAGAGGAGAGTAGAGGAGAGTAGATCAGACTCGTATATACTCTTATATTGTACGCTATTTCCATTTAGACTGGGGGAAGGATGCCTAATGTGAATTAGCTCACAATGCCGTTCTGATTTTGGATGTAGAGTAGAGGAGTAGAGTAGAGTAGAGTAGAGTAGAGTAGAGTAGAGTAGAGTAGAATAAAGTAGATTAGAGTACAGTAGAGTAGAGTAGAATAGAGTAGAGTACAGTAGAGTACAGTAGAGTAGAGTAGAGTAGAGTATAGTACACGTAGAGCAAATAGATTCTTACTATACATACTGAATTAGCTCACACTGCCTTTCTGATTTCAGATGTTGAGTAGGGTAGAGTAGAGTAGAGTAGAGTAGAATAGAGTAGAGTAGAGCAGTTTTTCTCAAATGGGGTGCCGGGGCACCCTGGGGTGCCGCGGGCCCCCCTTAGGGGTGCCGCAGAAACTTGGCTGATAAATAAATTATGTAATATAAATACATATTTGTCTAAATTAATAAGTTAATGCTAGTCAGTAGAATCTTTCATCTGCCATTTACGCACAATAAAGTACATTTAGGTTGCCCTTGTAAGCTGCAACTTCGAATGTAGGTTGTGTGACGTCTCCAAATGTGTTACTTTTCTAAGCTTTTGTGGTATCCGATGCGATGCCATGTTACAGCTTGTTGCTTTGGGGTGCCTTGAAAATGTTCAGTAATTGAAAGGGTGCCTCGCCTAAAAAAAGGTTGAGAAACACTGGAGTAGAGTACAGTAGAGTAGATCAGACCCGTATATACTCTTATACTATACACTACTTCCGTTTAGGCTGGGGGAGGATGCCTAATGTGAATTAGCTCACAATGGCGTTTAGAGTAGAGTAGAGTAGCGTTGAGCTGAGTACAGTAGAGTATAGTTCAGTAGAGTACAGTACAGTACACTAGAGTATAGTAGGGTAGAGTAGAGTAGAGTAGAGTAGAGTAGAGTAGAGTAGAGTAGACTCATATATACCCTAGTTCCATTTAGGCTGGGGGCAGGATGTGTAATGTGAATTAGCTCCCAATGCCGTTTAGAGTACAGTACAGCACAGTAGAGTACAGTACAGTACAGTGCAGTACAGTACAGTACACTAGAGTAGAGTAGAGTAGAGTAGAGTAGACTCATGCATACACTACTTCCATTTAGGCTGGGGCAGGATGTGTAATGTGAATTAGCTCCCAATGCCGTTTAGAGTAGAGTAGAGTACAGTACACTAGAGTAGAGTAGAGTAGAGTAGAGTAGAGTAGAGTAGAGTAGAGTAGAGTAGAGTAGAGTATTATACAGTATACACTACTTCCATTTAGGCGGGGGCAGGATGTGTAATGTGAATTAGCTCCCAATGCCGTTCTGATTTGGGCTTGGCTGTGCACCATGATAGGCATGACTGGTCGCTGCTGACGGTGCATGTTTCCAGAGACCTCGTTACAGAAAAACAGGGAAATGTTGACACTGATACTCACATGCGAAATCCCCATGTAAACATACAGCATACAAAACACACAGCCTCACTATCGCTCTCTCATAAACACACACACACGCACACACACACACATTCACACATACACATTCGCACATACATTGAAACACACTTTACACACACATAAACACACACACACACACATACTGTACATACAGGTTCGCACATACACTGAAACACACTTACACACACACATACAGACACACACACAGACACACACACACACACGTCCGCACATACACAGAAACACACCTACATACACATATTCAATTGCGCACAGTTGCGTGTGCATGCGCAGGCACACACACACACACACACACACACACACACACACACACACACACACACACACCTTGTCCTTCACGCTGTACTGTAGGCCAAGTGGATCGGTTATGGTTGCTCTAGCGACAAGAGCGCTATTGATTTTTACTGTACTCTGATTCTCAATGTATGTCATGAAACTGAGCTGTGTTGGTGTGTGTGTGTGTGTGTGTGTGTGTGTGTGTGTGTGTGTGTGTGTGTGTGTGTGTGTGTGTGTGTGTGTGTGTGTGTGTGTGTGTGTGTGTGTATAGGGTGTGTTTGTGTCTGTCTATTTGTATCTCAGTGTGTGTGTGTGTATGTGTGTGCGCGCATGTTTACATGTGTCAGTGTATGTGTGTGTGTGTGTGTGTGTGTGTGTGTGTGTGTGTGTGTGTGTGTGTGTGTGTGTGTGTGTGTGTGTGTGTGTGTGTGTGTGTGTGTGTGTGTGTATGTGTGTGCGCGCATGTTTACATGTGTCAGTGTATGTGTGTGTGTGTGTGTGTGTGTGTGTGTGTGTGTGTGTGTGTGTGTGTGTGTGTGTGTGTGTGTGTGTGTGTGTGTGCGTGTGTGTGTGTGCGCAAGAAGAGAACACAGAGACAGAAAATGTGTCCAATCTAACCTTGCTCCGCTGCCTCAAGGTTCCAAGTCAATATCTGCCGTCTGTCTGTCAGCTGAAACCAGTGTGGCGCTCGCGAGTCGCTACCGTGTCTATCGCCTAACTCACAAGACGAGGAGAGGAGAGAGCATAGTAACGAAAGAAGAGAGAGCAATAAAGTGTTTCTGACCTAATTATTATCTCAAGACCCCATAATTAAAGCAGACCGCATAATAAAAAGAATAGAATTAAAAAAAGAACATCTTGAATTGAAACACCAGAAGAAATAATATCATATACTGTAATATGATCTGTTCTGTTCTGTCAGAGAGTATAAATAGAGTATCATATCGTTGGTTCTCATCCCTTGTAGTTAGAACTAAAATTAGAATCAGAATCTTCGTTCACATGGAATGTGACTCTTACAGCATGTTGGCACTACGGTATACAGTACATTCAGTATTCTATAAGCGTGAATGTACATATCGTTGGTTCTCTTCCCTTGTAGTTAGAACTAAAATTAGAATCAGAATGTGACTCTTACAGCATGTTGGCACTACGGTATACAGTACATTCAGTATTCTATAAGCGTGAATGTACATGAAGCATGGCGTGATGTAATTGTCAAAAGTCAGTAGGGCTGTAACGATACACTCAGCTCACGATTCTGTTTGTGTCACGATGTCTGAACGACGAC
The DNA here is from genome assembly GCF_034702125.1 of Engraulis encrasicolus. Lineage (NCBI taxonomy): Eukaryota > Metazoa > Chordata > Actinopteri > Clupeiformes > Engraulidae > Engraulis > Engraulis encrasicolus. The sequence goes on from NC_085866.1 coordinate 2,247,494, forward strand.
TCGATACACTGATGATTATTTTAAGCTTGAAAGCACTATCGCATCACAGCGTGATTGTTTTCGGGACTGAAGGGTAACAGAGCTAACTAACTAACAGAAAGGGCATATCACGATACAGTATCATGACTCTGCGTATCGCGATTTGTCGATACAATAAAGTCACGTCTAATACTTACCGTCCATCAGGACCTCATTAATATGATACAATAAAGTCACGTCTAATACTTACCGTCCATCAGGACCTCATTAATATGATACAATAAAGTCACGTCTAATACTTACCGTCCATCAGGACCTCATTAATATACAGATAAAGAAAACGTGGCAACATCGAAACGTTAGTCTTGGCACTTGCCCAATAAAACAGTAAACTATCCACAATCACATCTGAAGATGCTCCAGTGACTTTCTTCTTTATCTACATCTACTAGTTCCTTCCTGTGAGGCACTAGCCCATTGTTTCCCAACGTTTTTTGTCCTGCGTACCCCCTAAGCCATTTTGTCATATGATTAGTACCCCCTCGCCCTCACACATGCTCTGTTCCTCTATCCCAATGTGACTACACTCAATATATTTGCTATTATTACATTTTTCCGCGTACCCCCTGAGGTGTGCTTGCGTACCCCTAGTGGTACACGTACCCCTGGTTGGGAAACACTGCACTAGATTGTGAAGTGCAGGAGCGCGGAGGATATCTTTCATTATCCTCATAATATACTTAGTAGTCAGACTGCTTAGCTATTCTCAGCACGCCGTGAGACATAGTGTCAAAGCAACACTTACTTCACATTTTGTCTCTCTAGTCTCTTCATTTCCTACGCATCCTGCCTTTCCTCCCCGGTGCAGAGGGTGTGTGTGTGTGTGTGTGTGTGTGTGTGTGTGTGTGTGTGTGTGTGTGTGTGTGTGTGTGTGTGTGTGTGTGTGTGTGTGTGTGTGTGTGTGTGTGTGTGTGTGTGTGTGTGTGTGTGTGCGCGCGGTGCAGAGGGAGTTTTTCTGTGTTGTTTACCGCCACCCACACAATGACTGAAATTACGGAGTGTGACCTTTAAGGCCCCTGATGACAGGGGGTGAGCAGTGTGGGTCCGCCCCCCCGGTCCTCTTCCCGGGAGAGAGAGAGAGAGAGAGAGAGAGAGAGAGAGAGAGAGAGAGAGAGAGAGAGATGTGTGTGAGAGAGAGAGAGAGAGAGAGAGGTCCGCCCCCCTGGTCCTCTTCCCCCGGGAGAGAGAGAGAGAGAGAGAGAGAGAGAGAGAGAGAGAGAGAGAGAGAGAGAGATGTGTGTGTGAGAGAGAGATGTGTGTGTGAGAGAGAGAGAGAGAGAGAGAGAGAGAGAGAGAGAGAGAGAGAGAGATCAGCCCCCCTGGTCCTCTTCCCCCGGAAGAGAGAGAGAGAGAGAGAGAGATGTGTGTGAGAGAGAGAGAGAGAGAGAGAGAGAGAGAGAGAGAGAGAGAGAGAGAGAGAGAGAGAGAGAGAGAGAGAGATCAGCCCCCCTGGTCCTCTTCCCCCGGGAGAGAGAGAGAGAGAGAGAGAGAGAGAGAGAGAGAGAGAGAGAGAGAGAGAGAGAGAGCAGGGGTGTGGTACAGGCGGCTAAAGTGTGACTGAGTTACCAGGGCCCCATGTAGTATATCAATTGTATATCATATACAGTCAGTGTGTCATGATATATCACTGGGGGGGGGGGGTCATGATATATCACTGGGGGGGGGGGGGGGGGGGGGGGGGGTCACTTGTATATCATATACAGTGTGTCATGATATATCACTGGGGGGGGGGGGGGGGGGGGGGGGGGGGGGGTCACTTGTATATCATATACAGTGTGTCATGATATATCACTGGGGGGGGGGTCACTTGTATATCATATACAGTCAGTGTGTCATGATATATCACTGGGGGGGGGGTCACTTGTATATCATATACAGTCAGTGTGTCATGATATATCACTGGGGGGGGGGGGGGGGGGTCACTTGTATATCATATACAGTTTGTCATGATATATCACTGGGGGGGGGGGGGGGGGGGGGGGGGGGGGGGGGGTCACTTGTATATCATATACAGTGTGTCATGATATATCACTGGGGGGGGGGGGGGGGGGGGGGGGGGGGGGGTCACTTGTATATCATATACAGTCAGTGTGTCATGATATATGACTGGGGGGGGGGGGGGGGGGGGGGTCACTTGTATATCATACACAGTCAGTGTGTCATGATATATCACTGGGGGGGGGGGGGGGGGGGGGGGGGTCACTTGTATATCATATACAGTCAGTGTGTCATGATATATGACTGGGGGGGGGGGGGGGGGGTCCATTGGAGATGATTGTACTTAGGGCCCACAATTTGCTGCTACGCCCCTGAGAGAGACAGACAGAGAGAGAGAGAGAGTGAGGGGGTGGGATGCGGGATGCGGGTTGGGGAGAGTGAGGGGGTGGGATGCGGGATGCGGGTTGGGGAGAGTCAGGGGGTGGATGCTGGATGCGGGATGCGGGATGCTGGTTGGGGAGAGTGAGGGGGTGGGATGCGGGATGCGGGTTGGGGAGAGTGAGGGGGTGGGATGCGGGATGCTGGATGAGGAGAGTGAGGGGGTGGATGCTGGATGCGGGATGCGGGATGCGGGTTGGGGAGAGTGAGGGGGTGGGATGCGGGATGCTGGATGCGGGATGCGGGTTGGGGAGAGTGAGGGGGTGGATGCTGGATGAGGAGAGTGAGGGGGTGGATGCTGGATGCTGGATGCGGGATGCTGGATGCGGGTTGTGGTCCTGATGCTGCCTCTGGAGCTCAGCACAGCCTCTCATGTGCATCAGCCTAGCAAGCCAAAAAGGTCAAAGAGGCGGCGACGCAACGCAACGCGATGCTCACAGACTATTTTCTCCCCCTCACCTCTCCCCTCAACCTTTTTTTTTCTACTTCAGGGGCTGAGCACATAACAGGGGCCTCTGCCTGGAACGCTCTGCTCTGCACGGTCGAACTCATGAGACGCTTATCGTCTTTTCCCCCTTGGTGCACAGGCTATTTATTTACAAATAACTGCGCCATCTAGAATTTGGTTTGGACTTGGTAGCGCATCCTCAAATGGAGATGGATGTAGTGTATGTGGAGAAGTGCTGTGTACGCTTACTGTGTCTGCTTATGTGAATGCATTTGCACATGTGCATGCTGAAAAATACATGAATAACTTGTTTGGAAATTGAATTAAATAGAGTATTTATCATTGTTCAGCCTTTATGAAATGAGGTTCAAGGTGCAAACGTAAATGGTTTCTGATTAACACAGGCTTGTAAGGCAATTTGAAGAAATAAAAGCAAACCAACATAACATGCCTTTTTGCTTGAAGTGTTTGAAAAATACTTCTCCGTGCTTATGGACCGGTCTCCATGTTCAGCTACCTGGCCACATTTTGTGTGTCTGCTAATGTTGGTTAGAATCCTGTTCCGGTGAACAGCAATAGTGAGGACCCCACACTAACTTGGCCACTTACAAAGAAGGGCAATCGGCTTGCATGCACACACACATTTACTGTAATGACTGTGTGGAAAGTTGAGTTTCTTGAAAGTATGTGGTGAAGCTTTTGGGAAACTGTGTTTCCATGCTTCTACAAACTACTTTTCTAATTTCAGTTAATGTGGCTGCACTATGAGCATAACGTTCAATCTCAACGCTGAAGATGTATAAGATGGCCCATGGCCAATATAATGCAAGGTAGTGTTCCTATTTCAAAGTCTTTAAAAATTTTCTCAACTGTCACTATAAAAATGGATCATGTGTATTTCTTTCTACATTGCTACCAACAGTCCTACACAGCAAAACACAAAACTGCTTTGTAACTTCACTAATGATTCAGGATATGTGCAGAAATGTACCTATAAATAAACTTGCCGTCATCTGAAGACGGGACACTGGCAATTACACATCGGATGTTTGTAGCCATTTATTCTGTGTCTGATGCTAAGGAATACTGTATGCAACTTTTACCTTTCACAAGAGCGTAAATAAAAGCTGACAGGTTTGTGAAGAGTCGTCAGGGCTTGTGTTGTAGCGCATCAGCAACCTCTTGCTGGCCAGCAGTCTGACAAAGAAAGTTCAGGAACTGACACGTACATGAGGCAGTGATCAATATGGCATTTTACAGCTTTGTTTTTTTTTTACTTTGGGAGGTTTTTGGCGAGATATGATCTGCAGTTTTCTGCTTTCATGTTTATCTTTGTCCCACTATGTATTCTGAAATCAGGTATATGATGTACATATAATCATGTGCAGTATATGATTATCATGTATAATACTGCCCTACAAAGTGCAGTAATTATGCCAGCATTGAAACTGAGAAAAAAGCCCTCAAAGCCTTGCTATTAGGTTGGATACTGTAGCTACTGCTAATTTGACATAGCGATACGCTATCTCTAACACGGGACTCATTTGGACCACATGGCTTTGTCACAAGATGAAGAAGGTGTAATGAAGACCATTTTCAGTCTTAACTAGAGATGTCTGATAATATCTGCCCACAGATATTATCGGCCCGATAATGGCATAAGATGTAATATCGGTCAATATCTGCATCGGATTTTTGACCTATCAAAACCGATATAATAATGCTTGAATTACTGTACACTTTTCTCCTTAATTATTTTTCTATTTTGCACAGAAGATGTTAGTATTTGGAAAGCTTTTTTGCATTGGAGAATGCATCTAGTCGGTAAATTACAATAAGATGAAGCATATTTTGTTCCACAACAGCAGATTTGTAATGTTACCTTAAATTTGTTTGAGGAAAAATTACCCACACATTGAGAGTTGGACAATATCGGCATATCGGATATCGGCAAAAAATCCAATATCGGACATCTCTAGTCTAAACACATTTTCTTTTTGCCAAATGTGAAGTTACTGCATTTTGTCTTTGCAGGGCAGAATATGGAGACTGTTATATGACAGCCCCTCTTTTATTGACCTCTCTACAGGTTTTATTATCTTGCACTGAAAGTGTAGTAGCTTCACTGCACATTAAGTTCCTCTACTGACCTAACTCAATCACTTGGTAGTAGGCCTAAAAAGTACTTGAATTTGACATGAAATTCAATTCTAAAAAAAACGTAAAATGGTCACACATGACATGTGCAAAGCATATCAAAACTGTTTTGTATGTACTTTGTATTATCCATGAACAACGCCTTAAACATTGTGCCTCTGACAGTACCAGGGGTCCGTTTCTCGATTCTTGTCGTCGCTAACCGTCTTAAGACCGTCTTAACACCGCCTTACCGTTCTCTTGGATTTAGTGGTGAGCGTCACTGTCGAGAGAGAGTTGAGTCGCTCTTACGAAGGACTTTGCTAACGACGATAGCAAAGACGCTTTCGAGAAACGGACCCCAGGTCTCAAGCCCAAAGTGTTATGATTGAAAAGCATTGTTGGAAGACCAATACTGGTGTTGCAGACTTAAAGTGATACTGTGCCATTTTTGGAAATAAGCTTACTGTACACCTCTCATTGAGTTAAATGATTTGAGTTTTACCTTTCTCCTGTACTTTTAATCGTTCTCCGAGTATGGCAGTGCACATTTTACCTCCATGCTAGCAGTTAACATTGAGTCCTATGAGACCAGCTAGCTGCTATATGAGCTTATTTCCAAAAATGGCAATCACTTTAAGCAACATCATTAAAGAGGCAACTAGTATGTTGCAGATCGTTACCGATTTCACCAGTTAATTATTGTGCCAGAATTAATGAGCACCGGCTCTCTTATTTCCAATAAGAATCTGCTTTCAAAGTCTTACGAAGGCAAGTCCCATTGCGAAAAAAGGTAACGTTTGCTTGGCCTTTTAGCACATTTTTGCATGGAGGGTTCTATTTGATTTACAAAATAGTGTCTTGTGGGCCCTGTACAAACAGCTCGGTCGTTGAGTCAGGGACAATAATTACTCGGGTGAAATCAAATTGTGCAAATGTTTTGGAGAGGGCTGCTTGCTTGCTTGCTTAGCTGCTGTAGAATTGAGTCAAGCAGGGCAGGGGCACGGTGGCTCAACGAGCTAAGACGCTGTATCATTATGCTGGCGACCCGGGTTCGATTCCGACCCAAGATCCTTTGCTGATCCTTCCCCCCACCCTCTCTCTCCCCACTCATTTCCTGCCTCTCTCAACTTTTTTTTCGAAAAAATCTATTTCTGAAAAGATTTGAGTGAAGCATGATGTCGTGATCAGAGTTTGTTTGTCTCTTTTGTTCCACAGAACTTGCTGGTGAACCACGGCTGAGGAGACCTGCCCAACCGCACGTCCCACACACACACACACACACACACACACACACACACACACACACACACACACACACACACACACACACACACACACACACACACCACGGCTGAAGAGACCTGACCAACTACACATCATCAAGGCTGCCTGCCCAGTCAGCAAAACCCTGCCGCTACGTTACAGTACACACACACACACACACACACACACACACACACACACACACACACACATCAAAACACACAAACACACACACACACACACACACACACACACACACACACACACACACACACACACACACACACACACACACACACACACACACACACACACACTTCCTCATTCATACGTACCATGGAAGGCCAAGGAGTGCTTGAACAACATTGATGCATTCTTTTTCTACTTGTCCTTCTTTTTTATTATTTAACCATTCATACCGTCTTCTTATTTTTCAAGTTGCACTAAAAGAAAGCTACCATCCAGACAGCTTTGAGGACATATTGTAATCTGCAGAGAGGTGGATAGACCGTTGATGTTTTTATTAAGTGAGACATTTTGAGTTTTGAGAGCATTTGAGTTTGCTTTTATAACAGTTGTATTTTACTCAGGAAAGCCTGGAATTTATTTATCTAAATCATGTATACATTGCATCATATTAAAAAAGATATCATCTCATGTAATATTTACTTTACCAAATCATATTTTGTATGGATTTTGTTGTAGAATTCCAAAATATCATTGATCAACAATAAATGTCTGGTAAAAAAAGCAAAATCTGGTATTATCTTGACTACTTTCACATTATATATTTTTTCTAAACAAATAATTCTGTTACTAATGGGAAAGCGGAGTCATTTCTTTGCCATCATCGACATCATAAAAAAACTGTGTGCAACAGAGCGGAGCGAACCCATTTTGATAGATAGTGTATTCAAAACTAGTATGTCATCAACACTCAGGTGCCTGGAGCGCAGCGCTGCAAGCAACTACATGTACAGTCAGGGGAGAAACTGAAGGGTCCCCATTTTATGAGCCTGATCAGCCCTCTCCCCTCACCTCCTCTCACTCATCCCCTCCCCTCTCCTCTCCTCTCCTCTCCTCTCCTCCTCTCCTCTCCTCTTCCTCTCTCCTCTCCTCTCCCCTCCTCTCCTCTCCTCTCCTCTCTGCTCTGCTCTGCTCTCCTCTCCCCTCCCCTCCCCTCCTCTTCTCTTCTCTTCTCTTCTCCTCTTCTCTTCTCTCCTCTCCTCTCCTCTCCTCCCCTCTCCTCTCCTCTCCCCTCCCCTCATCCCCTCATCCCCTTCTCCTCTCCTCTCCTCTCCTCTCCTCTCCCCTCCTCTCCTCTCCTCTCCTCTCCTCTCCTTTCCTTTCCTCTCCTCTCCTCTCTCCTCTCCTCCTCTCCTCTCCTCTCCTCTCCTCTCCTCTCCTCTCCCCTCATCTCATCTCATCTCATCCCTTCTCCTCTCCTCTCCTCCCCTTTCCTCTCCACTCCTCTTTCTCTCTCTCCTCTCCTCTCCACTCCTCTCCTCTCCTCTCCTCTCCCCTCCTCTCTTCTCCTCCCCTCTCCTCTCCTCTCCTCTCTCCTCTCCTCTACTTTCCTCTCCTCTCCTCTCCTCTCCTCTCCTCTCCTCTCCTCTCATCTCATCTCCTCTCCTCTCCTCTCCTCTCCTTTCCTTCCCTCTCCTCTCATCTCCTCTGCTCTCCTCTCCTCTCTGCTCCCCTACTCTCATCTCATCTCCTCTCCTCTCCTCTTCTCTCCTCCCCTCTCCTCTCCTCTCCTCTCCTCTCATATCATCGCCTCTCCTCTCATCTCCTCTCCTCTCTTCTCCCCTCCTCTCCTCTCCTCTCCTCTCCTCTCTGCTCCCCGCCTTTCATCTCCTCTCCTCTCCTCTCTCCTCTCCTCTCTCCTCTCCTCTCTTCTCATATCATCCCCTCTCCTCTCTCCTCCCTCTCCTCTCCTATCCTCCCTCTCGTCTTCTCTCCTCATCTCCTCTCTTCTCCTCTCCCCTCCTCTCCTCTCCTCTCCTCCCCTCTCCTCTCCTCTCCTCTCCTTTCCTCTCTTCCTCTCTTCCTCTCTTCCTCTCCTCTCCTCTCCTCTCCTCCTCCTCTCCTCTCCTCTCCTCTCCTCCCCTCTCCTCTCCTCTCCTCTCCTCTCCTCTCTTCCTCTCTTCCTCTCCTCCCCTCTCCTCTCCTCCCCTCTCCTCTCCTCTCTTCCTCTCTTCCTCTCCTCTCTCCACCACAAACCCAGCTGAGGCTCCTTTATCACCGCACTATAGAGGGCTGTTGATTTAAACTCGCCACACTCATCATATTTGGAAAATAGCTTTGACATTTTCTGGAGAAGCCGCAGTGCATCAATTTATTCTTGTCTGCTGCTGCTGGGGTGAAAAAAAAACAGAAAAACCATAGAGCTGAGAGCCTGAAGGATCCTGTGTATGAAAGGAGGGGAAGGAAGGAAGGAAGGAAGGAAGGAAGGAAGGAAGGAAGGAGTGAGGAAGGAAGGAGTGAGGAAGGGGAAGTAAAGACTAGTGTTGCACCGATACCGATACCAGTATCGGTGGATCGGCACTAAAATGGTGGTACCGGTGAGTACCAACAAATAGGGCACCAATACCATTTACAAGTGCTTGTATGACACTTAAACAGCCTTGAAATTAATTATTTCATAGAGGTATTTAAAAAGTATAAAAAGGTTTGCTGGATTCACTTTGTATTAGTCTTTTTCCTGTTTCAGAAAGGTAGGCAGCAGCCTGACAAAGCCATGCAATGATTTTACATCCAAGTAGTATGCACTACAGCCCTTCATATATATACATTTCAAATAGGGTGGTATCGGTATCGGCCAATACTGCACAGCCAGGTATCGGGTATCGGTATTGGGGCCAAAAATGCTATCGGCGCAACACTACTTTAGATGTCGATAAAAGTGGTGACTGAGTAAAACGAGATTATACAAAAACTATATACAGCCCGTAATGCAAGACGACGCCGTACCACCAGTGGAATGTTGTAATAGTAATATTGAAAAGGTTACTTACCATAGTACTACTGTAACCTACTGGTAACACTTTACTTTAGGGATACATCTATTAGCACTAATACATACAATGTTAATGCCTGCATAAGTAACTTGTCAGGCATGTACTAAGCAAACGTTAAGACCTACTAGGTCCTTACTAAGGTTAAATTGGTAATAAATCCCTTATTGTGCATGAACAAGACATTTGCGAATACATGCCTAACAAATGTTTGATTTTGCTTAATACATGCCTTACAAGTTACTTATACAGGCACATTGTAAGTATTAGTGCTAATAGATGTATCCCTAAAATAAAGTGTTACCACTCTACTATGACATATGCTCACAGGGCCTTTAGTAATGCACTACGGCTCATTGCCATTCTGGTAAAAACAAATGTATAACACTGTGTTTTAATGGGTTAACACATACATGCTAAGAGCATGGCCATGCCATGAAGAGAAAGGAAGAGGGTTGTAACGCAGTAGCAAAGACTACAGAGAGAGCACTGTAATGTTGGCGAAAAACACAGACTGAATGAAATGAGGTTATGCTAAAATTATATCCAGCAATTTAATATTTGAAATGTTATTGGGCTTGTATCTGGAGACATACTTAGAGCATGGTGTGAAACCATGACGAAGGTTGCCAGGGAAACTGAAACAAATATGATATTAAAACATTTTAAATATGAACTGACATGATGGCAATATGACACACCAATTTGGTCCATGATTTCGCTTAGTTCAAACAAAATCCTACTGATCACATTAACAGGCGACGCTGGAAATTTAAAAGACTATCGTACAGTATTACTTCTCTACCAAACCTGGGGTGCATTTGTCTATCATACAGTGTAACTTCTCTACCAAACCTGGGGTGCATTTGTCGAAACCATAGCTGCTAACTATTTTAGCTACTTTGTTGCTTGCAATGCAATCTCCCATTGGCAACTACCCAAGTTGCTAACTGACTAGCAACTATGCTTTTGAGAAACGCATGCCTGAAGCTTTTTTTTGCTGAAGATCCCCAGAGGAAATGAGAAGCGAGTATGAAGTTCATGTACAGTTAGTTTCAGCAACAGCAGATAAAGAAAAACCAACACACACATTCACACAAACACCTCCTACCTTTCACCCTCTGTTCAACAGCACAAGGCCCCCGAGGGACTTGCGGAGGAGAGGAGACAGCGGTGTGATTGATCTCGCACTGTCTAAGCTCAACACCAACCCAACCCCCCCCCCCCCCCCCTTCTCAGTTGGTTACCTTTCTGACACAGTAGGCTAGGGGGGAGACACAGGCTGAGGTGGAGTGGGGTGGAGTGGAGTGGGGTGCTAGCAAGATAAGGTAGGGAGGCTTGGGGGAGGAGAGGGCAGGGGTGCACGGAGGGGTAAGGGAGACTTTGGAAGGGAGTGGGGAGGGGTGCATGGAGGGATAAGGGGTGGAACTGCAGAATGAGGTGGGGGTGACGCAGCGCGGGGTGGTTGGATGAGGTAGGGAGGGTTACGGAGGGAGGGGGGGGGGGGGGTGTGTGGCAGGTTAAGGGTGTAATGGCGTAGCGTGGCGTAGCGTAAGGTGAGGTGGGAAGTGGTGCAGGCAATTAGAGTCCGACAGCAGCCAAAAGAGACCCCCCCTCCTCAATTACCTGCTGCTAGACCCCCCACCCCCTTCCTCCTCAATTACCTGCTGCTAGACTAGCTAGCTGGCTGGTGTACAGTAGCTGCTCCGGCCTGTAGAGGCGCAGTGAGGCGTGACAGGGTGGCCCACCGCACCGCACCGCACCGCACCGCACCGCACTGCACAGCCTACCGTACCGTACCTGCCTGTCAAGCCGGCACTCAGCTCTCACTGTCAGGCCTAATATAATAGGACTCTCAGCAGGACCCAGTGGCTGGACTGGGCCAGGAAATCAGGCTGGGCATTTGCTGCCAAGACCAGTCCGCCAGCCATTGAGAGAGACAATAAAACATGTGAGATTTTAGTCATTGTACCACGCACTGATTAAGGCTTGATAGCCGAAACTTGTTTACTTTTTGGACATGGTAATATAAATAAATAATGAGACACAGTTTGTGAATGTGGATTTTTCTTCCTTAAGTTAATACATTTTATCGCGCACCCAAAGACTTTCGCTTTTTCCAAGAAGTTGAGCGCGTCCTTTGCCAATTTTTTTTTGTCATTTCATAGGAGTTATTTTGACTACAACAACCATAATTAATGTTTAAATCTGACGCTGAGAGGTTTGCTGTAGCGACACAAGGACTGATACGTACATAAAGTGGAAGGCCAGTCCAAAATCATCAACAGTCCAGTCCAGCGGGCACATGCCCTGTATGCCATATGTCCAGTCCAGCGGGCAAATGCCCTGTATGCCATATGGCCAGTCCAGCGGGCAAATGCCCTGTATGCCTTATGGCCAATTCAGCGGGCAAATGCCCTGTGTGCCATATTAGCAGACCAGCCCTGTATGCCTTATGGCCAGTCCAGCCCAGCGGGCACATGCCCTGTATGCCTTATGGCCAGTCCAGCGGGCAAATGCCCTGTATGCCATATGGCCAGTCCAGCGGGCAAACGCCCTGAATGCCATATGGCCAGCCCAGCGGGCAAACACCCTGTATGCCTTATGGCCAGTCCAGTCCAGCGGGCAAACGCCCTGTATGCCTTATGGCCAGTTCAGCCCAGCGGGCACATGCCCTGTATGCCTTATGGCCAGTCTAGCCCTGGTCGGACCACACGCCCATGACCACAGTACTGTACTGGCTACTGTAAGTAACAAAAAAGGAAAAAGAGGCGCACACAAGGCTTGTGCAGAAAACAATGTATATTGTAGCCAAAGAGTTAGAAAAGAAGTCAATGACTGGGCCTACTGTATCGTGGCTCTAACGTTACTAGACCAGGGGTTCCCAACCTCTTCCAACGTGGGGCCCACTCGAAATTGTCACAAATGCTCAGGGCCCACTTTTGACCCAATAAAGAATAAAACTCAAATAACCAAAATATGATTATAATTTGTAGAAAATGATTTCAAGGCCCACTTGGAATACCTTCAGGGCCCACCTGTGGGCCCCGGCCCATAGGTTGAAAATCACTGCACTAGACTGTTACGCCAGTGACCCGGGTTCGATACCGGCCCGGGTCCTTTGCCGACCCTTCCCCATCTCTCTCTCTCCCCATTCGCTTCTTGTGTAGCCTACCACTTCCCAGTTTTTCTTATGTAGTGTTTTACTTATTATTTGCCCTTCTTCTAATTTGTTACATGAGCCCTCTGTAGTTTTAGCATATTTATTGGCACCTTAATTAGCCTCTTTTTTTATTTTTATTTTTCAGTCACTTCTTGTATATATGCACTTTCCATTGGTTATTATTGTTTTTAAGTGCTTCAAAGATTATTTGTTTCTTTGTTTCTATGTTTATTTTTATTTATTTTTGTTGTTGTCTTTGTGTGTCTTAAGGGGTCCTCAAGTCCTTTTATCTGCCTGTCCAGCACTTTGGTCAGCTATCTTGTTGTATTTTAAAGTGCTCTATAAATAAACTTTGAATTGACTTGACCACTTAACTGTTCTCTCACAAATAAAGGCAAAAAGGTCACACAAAAAAATCGAAGTCAATGACTAAAACTGGAGCTAGTTTCGGGCCTAGTCCATTTTTAATGTCTGTCATAGTACTGGCTGAGCAGCTTGACCCAAAAGGAGGTAGTGGTGGGATTTGGCGGAAGGAATGAGAGGCTGGTGTAGGTTGGTGTGTGTGTGTGTGTGTGTGTGTGTGTGTGTGTGTGTGTGTGTGTGTGTGTGTGTGTGTGTGTGTGTGTGTGTGTGTGTGTGTGTGTGTGTGTGTGTGTGTGTCTGTGTGTGTGTGTGTGTGTGTGCGTACGTGCGTGCATGTGTGCGTGCGTGTCTATGCACGTTACAAACAAGACAGCCATTGGAGAAAAAAACGCATAAACATCCAGCCAACATGCCATCTAATATGATGGTGATACCAAGCTGGGCCCAGCAGTGTCTGTTAAGAGCTGTGGCATCCTCAAGGAAGACAGACTGTATACTACATTTCCTTTGTGACTTCCCTAAAGAGAACAAACAGAGAAAACAAACAAATTTTCCTCAGCAGGAAGACAGGCAGGCAGGCAGGCAGCATGCCGGGCCGGGGTCTAGTGTTGTAGCCCAGGGATATTACTACAGCTGCTGTCGCTGCTTCCTAGATAGTCAGAGAGAGGAGAGAGAGAGAGAGAGGGGGATGGAGAGAGAGAGAGAGAGAGAAAGAGATGGAGGCAGCAGAGAGAGAGAGAGATGGAGAGAGAGGGAGAGAGAGAGAGAGAGAGAGAGAGAGAGAGAGAGAGAGAGAGAGAGAGAGAGATAGGGAGGCAGCAGAGGAGAGAGAAAGTGAGAGAGGGAGAGAGAGAGAGAGAGAGAGACGGAGGCAGCGGCCCAGCTACCCCCCAGAGCAACAGCGGAGGAGAGAGAGAGAGGAGAGGAGAGTAGAGTAGAAGCGAGGGAGCAGAGGAGAGGAGCGAGAGAGGAGGGAGGAGATGACAGGCAGTGGCTGGGAAGAGAGGGCAGAGGTTAACACAATAAATGTTCCATCAGAGGGAAATGAGAGCTGACAGGCCTGGTAATACAAGGAGCACATTAGCTGGGGGGGGGGGGGGGGGGGTTTGGGGGGGAGTGGCGCTCTACGCCTGCTGCCTCTGGGGGGGGGCTCCAATCCTGCTGCCTGGGCCACATGGAACTCCCAAGTGTCTGTCTGAGGAGACCTGCCCATCATCTGCACTGCATGGCTCCACACTACACTACCATATGCATAGGCTATAGCACTGTATGACAACACCCACACACACACATGCAGACACACACAATCAAAACATGCACACACACATACACACACACACTACAAACGCACACACACTCAAAACACACACAGGCACATATGCATACAAAGTATAATACTGTATGAAAACACACACACATACACACACACGGGCGCACACACATACACATACATTAACACATTCACACACACACACACTCAATCAAAACATACACACACACACTATCAAAACACACACCTGCTCACACCAACTCGCACACACATGCTTACATGAAATCCCACCTGCGCACACAGATACACACACAGTCACGCACACTATACACATACACAAACACACAATCATCACATTCACACGCACATGCATCAAAGCAACCCCCACCGACACACAAACATATGAACACATATCATGTGTGCATACATGTGCACACACACACACACACATACACACGAATACACATCAAAACACACACATAGAGTACATCAAAATACAAACGCACACACATACACACACACACCTGTACATAAAAAAACACTCGCACATGCACACATACAGAGTGAAAGAGATGTTCTCTTTCATCCACAGTCCAAGCTGAACACTCAATAATGTAGATGTTTGTATCCACCCGCCGCCGCGGCTAGTACAGACACCAAGCTGCATGAGTAGTGGTGAAGATGTTTGCCTGCCTATCCTGTCTGTGTCCATGTCTGTCCGTCAGGTAGAAGATAAAAGACGAAGCGCGTTGTAAGAGCCGTTTCTGAAGCTGATGTGCTGGGCCGAATTAAGGTGGCCTGGGGCGCCTCCAGAAGGAAAATTTCGGGACAAATTTACATAGACAATGTTATAATTACAAGCTAGACATTAAAGATAACCTGCCTACCAAAAGTACTTAACAGAACAGATGAGCTTTTCAAAATTGAACCTTGTCAAAATTCTGCAATTTTTCACTTTTGGTCAATCAGGGGCCCCCTGGCAGTTGGGGGCCCCTAGGCTGCAGCCATATATAGCCTGTGCGTTAATCCGGCCCTGACGATGTGATGCTGTAGCAGACAAGTGCCCCATTTGTCAACGTGATGCAACGTCTTCTCAACTCTGAGGAGCAAAGACCTCACCCAGGCTAGTGCATGCAGACACCTAGCTGCACGACTTGTAGAAGTGAAGATGTTTACACCCAGAGATACACACATAGCCTACTCAAGCACACTATATACGGTACATACCGGTATACAAACACTCAATCATCACATTCACACACAACATACATCAAAACACCCCCCCCCACCGACACACAAACATATGCACACGTAGCACACATACATGTGCAAACACACACACACACACACACGCACACACACACACAGAGTGAAATTGATGTTCTTTTTCATCCACAGTCCAAGCTGAACACTCAATAATGTAGATGTTTGTATCCACCCGCCGCGGCTAGTGCATGCAGACACCAAGCTGCAAGCTGCACAAGTAGTGGTGAAGATGTTTGCCTGCCTATCCTGTCTGTGTCCATGTCTGTCCGTCAGGTAGAAGATAAAAGACGAAGCGCGTTGTAAGAGCCGTTTCTGAAGCCCATGCGATGCTGTAGCAGACAAGTGCCCCATTTGTCAACGTGATGCAACGTTTTCTCAACTCTGATGACCACAACCAGGCAGACACACCTAGCTGCTGCTCGTGTAGTGCTGAAGATGTGTACCTACCTGTCCTGTGCTGAAGATGTGTACCTGCCTGTCCTCTGCTGAAGATGTGTACCTGCCTGTCCTCTGCTGAAGATGTGTACCTGCCTGTCTGTGTCCGTGTCCATCCGTCAGGTGAGCAGTGTTTCCCAACATACTTTGTCCTGTGTACCCCATTTTGTCATATGATGAGTACCCCTCTCACTCATGCTCTATATCCCAATGTGACTACACTCCATATAGGTATTTGGTATTATTACATTTCTCCAAGTACCCCCCGAGGAGTGCTCGTGTACCCCTAGTGGTACATGGACCCCTGATTGGGAAACACTGAGGTAGAGGATGAATGAAGAAGCGCGTTGTAAGAACAGTTTCTGAAGCCCATGTGATGCTGTAGTAGACAAGCACCCCATTTGTCAACATGATGCAACGTTTTCTCACTTATAAGGATCAAAGACCTCCCATGCGGCGGTGGTAGAGCAAAACGCTGCTACGTACATCGTTGGCTAGCCTATCTGTCACAAGACAATCTGATGTCATGGCTTGACCCATAAATCTAAAAACAAGTTGATGTTCAGTGTGGTGAACTACAGACACCGAACTAAACTCGCCTGGTATTGCGGTGGTGGCCATGTGGTTATTTAGCTGTGGTGGTGTTTATGCCGTAATAAATCCGGGGGTCAGATTGGTGTCAGGGTCATTTCCACATCCCACCATGGGTCTCCTATCACTTTCTACTGTCCTATAGTGTAATATTAAACATGAACACTCCCAGAAGAGATCCAAACAAAGTAGGAAGGGCTTTCCTTCACTGCTTCTTTTTTAGTGTATCTACATCATCACTAGTGGTGTCAACAATGATCGATTCGGCGATGCAATCCAATACGCGGCATGGACTATCCAGAAACAATCCGGCAAGTTCCAGAATCGATCCGGCAATTTTTTTGTTTCCATTATTTTTTTGTTTCCATTACTTCCATGGATATTTCGGGAGCAAATGAATGTTAGATTAAATAAAAGCACTTCAAAACATTGCAAGACTGATACAGACTGATACAGAAAACAGCCAATAAATTGTTGCTCAGTATCTGACTACTTGTATTGCCTCATCATGACTGATTAAACATTTGCTTTGCTTTCAGTAGAAATGTAAGGCATTGCAATGCATTGTAGAATTGAATCGGATCACTACCTCCCAAATCGTGATCGAATCGGATTGTGAGGGCAGTGCCAATCCACACCACTAATCATCACCATGTTCATAAGTGCGCTATCTGAAATTATAATTCAGTAGCCTATGTATGCACACATCTTCGTTCGCTGGAGAACGGGCTTCTCGTGATCGTCCGAAGCGATCATGAAAGTGCTTTACGGGGTCGCTGGACCACTGCACTCGAGAAGTCGTGAAAAGTGCTTTACGGGGTCGCTGGACCACTGCACTTCGAGGAACATGAGTTAAAAGCGAATAGCAAAAATGAGCGTGTTGGGCAAGGTCGCTGGTCATGGTGCTGAAATGACTGCCGAGCCCGAATCCTGATATAGATACAATCTGATGCGTGGGCTCGGGAGTATGGGGCTCCGACTGAGAGCTCGGACAATACCCGCGCCCGCGAAATATGTGCGAGGTCTGAGCGGAAAACCCCCTGGCCGGTTATTGGGAGAGCGAACGGAACTAAGGAGGCGCGAGGGCGAACTCCCGGATAAAACGGTCGAGAAGATGGAGACGGGGGGCGACAAGGGCGGATGGAGGGTGCGAGCGAGAAAGTGAGTTTCTGACTAGGAGCAGGTGAGTGGGGAATAAATACAGTGTTGATCAGGTCTTGACATTAACTTTTTCGTTTGCCGGCCACTGTGGCTAGTGGTTTTCTCGAGTCACTAGCGAACCAGCTATTCTACTAGCCACAAATGTGTTTTTTTTTCCATGTCAATGACGCTGTACATCTAACCTCAGAAGATGAGGTGCTTAAAGCAAGAAGATGAGTGTATAGACTTCTACATGGAAACAAAACAAACAAATAGCTGAGCTTTTTCTTGAATTTAAATACAAACAATCGATACACAAGGGACAAAGTGCAGAATATATGCTTTTCTGATATGTCATACCATAAAATAAGCTACCTGCCAAATAGGCTAGTGACACTGAAATTGTTACCAGCCACAGCCAAGTTTTACCAGCATTTGGCCGGTTGGCAGGTGCCAGTGTCAAGCCCTGGTGTTGATAATTGAAGGGGATGAGATTCAGGTGGGTAGGTAGGCGTGCCTGTACTAGCGCGCAAGAACTGGACGAATGACAGACGATCAGGCAATACAGAGCAGGTGTTAATTTAGACCTGTCAAATTTCATTACGCTTCTCCCGAACTTTCGTTTCGTAAACAGAACGACATTAATAGTGTGTGCAGTATTTACTCTGTCCACTTCTAACCATAGGCCTATGTTACAATGTAAGTACACTACATATTGATGAAAAGAAATGTGCCACAAGACTTTATAATGTTGATACATTCTAAACCAGGGATTTCTAACTCATGCCCGGCCCAGAGTAATTTTATTCTGCCCGTAAGATCATTTCAAATGTGTATTACAGTTGGCCCACGTGCACCATTAATGTACAGGGTAACAAGACTTGAATAGGAATTTGGGTGTGTCACAGACAGTGGGCTTTCAGATTATGTTTTCCTGGGCCTGGCCAATGTTGTCATCAGAGCGGGCCTGCACGTAAACACACCAGCCTGACATTTATGCCAGAGACCAGAGCTGAGCGGAGCAGAGACGAGCATCGCAGCTGAGTGTAAGGGCACCGGCCTCTCTTATTGGCTGACGATGTTCCGGATGTGCAGTGCTGGACGGGTAATCTGGCATACAGGGCATTTTCCCGGTGGGCCGACCCAGGCTTTTTTTTTTTAGGGGCTTTTTACGCCTTCATTTGACAGGACAGTCGAAGACGGTGACAGGAAGCGAGTGGGACAGAGAGACAGGGGAGGATCGGGAAATGACCCCGCCCGGACTCGAACCGGGGTCCCCGTGGGTGGGCATGCAAGCCCAAATGTGGGGGGCTTAACGCACTTAACGCCACAGCGCCCCCGGGTTGCCCCCAGTTGCCCCCAGTTTTTCCTCCTTGGAGGTCGGTCCTCAATTTAGATGGTGCTGCCCATTGGTATAGGCCAGAGGTTCCCAACCTTTTCCAACGTGGGGCCCACTCGAAAATGTCACAAATGTTCAGGGCCCACTTCTGACCCAATAAAGAATAAAACTCAAATAAATCAATAGCAACACACACCAAATTATGATTATAATTTGTAGAAAATGATTTCAGGGCCCACTTGGAATACCTTCAGGGCCCAGCAGTGGGCCCCGGCCAATAGGTTGAGTAGTAGTAGAATAGCAGTATTGCATGTAATTGACCAAACAGATGAAAACGGAGAAGCAATGACGGTAAATTAAGGACAGTTGGGGGGTTTGACATGATAAGTTGCCTGATTATTTGATGACGTTAAAAATCACGTACCCCCACTTTAAAAATCCCCACTACACCACTGTCTATGCTCAAAAATGCCCCGGCTGTGTTTCGATCCCAGTCCAGCCCAGTGGATGAGCGTGGTCCTAATTAAAGGGCTTGGCACTGCACTGCACTGCACTGCACCCACCACCAGCCTTCGCCCTCGCCTCTTCACGTCTCCATGGCGTCTTTTATTGCTTTCATCTTTCATACCTTTTTCGTAAAGAAAAAAAATGCCAAGTGAGTGCGGGGGAGAGCGGATCAGCTGGAGTATACCGGAAGGCTTGTCATCACCGGCACGTACACACACACACACACGCGCACACACGCACACGCACACACACATGCACGCACGCACGCACGCGCACGCACGCACACACACACACGCACACACAAACACACACACATACACACACACACACACACACCTCTCCCTCTCTCTCTCTTTCTCTCACACACACACACACTCTGTCTGTCTGTCTGTCTGTACAGACACAGAAATGCACGCACACGCATACGCACACGCACACTTGCACACACACACACACACATGCCGCCAGGGCAACCCACACATGCAGAGTATACAGTGGTGCTCATATGTTTACATACCCCAGCAGAATATACGCTTTCTTGGCAATTTCTCACAAAATATGAAGTATTACACATTTTTTTTTTCACTCATTGCTAGTGACTGGCTTAAGACAATATTTTGACACAGAAAGCCAAATCAACCCGCCATAAGCTTCAGAAAGAATTAAATGAAGGTTTTTGAGCGACCATCTCACTCTCCAGATCTCAACATCATTGAGCCATTCAGGGGAAACCTCAAATGTGATGTTCCAGCAAGATACCCAAAGATATTATAGGAAACAACCATTCTTCCAGGAAGAATGTGCTTTATTGTCATCTGAGAAAATTAAGAGCCTTATCCACAACTACCACAAACAATTTAGAGCGGTCCTTGATGTTAAACAGGGCCATATTCAGCATCAGAAACTAGGGTATGTAAACTTTCGGTCATTTGGGTAGTTTGGGTTGTGATCATGCTTTTGAAAGAGTAAACACAGAAGATTGCTAATAAATGTCTTAAGCCAGTCACTAGCAATGAGTGAAAAAAAAGATTTTGTGTAATCCTTCATATTTTGTGAGAAATCGCAGAGAAAGCGTATATTCTGCTGGGGTATGTAAACATATGAGCACCACTGTATGTGAGCAAATGCCACCTGCAGTATTAAAAAGGACGAGTGTGTGTGGTGTGGGCTTCCCCGGTCAATATTTGTTTGATATAAGTGAGGCTGTAATATGGGCTTTAGAGGCATCAGCGGCCAGCCAGTGACATCTACCTCCACTGACACCACCCATGCAGGCACGAAATACTGTACAGTCCCTATCTCCCCCCCCCCCCTCTCTCTCTCTCTCTCTCTCTCTCTCTCCCTCTCTCTCTCTCTCTCTCTCTCTCTCTCTCTCTCTCTCTCTCTCTCTCTCTTTCTCTCCCCCCCTCTCTCTCTCTATCTGTCTCTTTCTCTCTCTCTCTCCAGTCCACACACACACACACACACACACACACACACACACACACACACACACACACACACACACACACACACACTTTTGAAATGTACATACTATACTATAGTAAGTGGGGCTATTCATGTTGACATCTGTTAACCATAGCACAGAAAACATGTCTGCCTAATCTCTCATCGCATCTGCATGACGTGCAGCTTGTTGATTTCAAGGCCTACACTGTGTTCAAGCCAGGCATTCGGGTTGTTTTCTGCACTGACATTCATACCCACAAATATGCCCAAAATATGATGACTTTTTAAACACTTGCCAGTGAGAAAAGAACATCATTAGGTATTTATGGATTAAGTGTGATGAATAAATATATGCAAAGCTGGGTGTTGTGCTTCCCATTCTAAGTAGGTCTACTACTATATTTTGAAGGCTTCTCTCTTAGACATTTGGAGTAAGGAAAATAAATAGCCCATAGCTGTGTCTGTGTGCTATGTAGCCTTCGCATTTATCAAGTATTCTCTCCTCTCCTCTTCCCTCCTCTCCTCTCCTCTCCTCTCTCCTCTCCTCTTCCCTCCTCTCTTCTCCTCTCCTCTCCTCTTCCCTCCTCTCTTCTCCTCTCCTCATCTCTCCTCTTCCCTCCTCTCCTCTCCTCTCCTCTCCTCTCCTCTCCTCTCCTCTCCTCTCCTCTCCTCTTCTCCTCTCTTCTCCTCTCCTCTGCCCTCTCCTCTCCTCTTCCCTCTCCTCTCCTCTCCTCTCCTCTCCTCTCCTCTCTCCTCTCCTCTTCCCTCCTCTCTTCTCCTCTCCTCTCCTCTCCTCTCCTCTCATCTCCGCTCCTCTCCTCTCCTCTTCCCTCTCCTCTCCTCTCCTCTCCTCTCCTCTCCTCTCCTCTCCTCTCCTCCACTCTCCTCTCCTCTCCTCTTCCCTCTCCTCTCCTCTTCCCTCTCCTCTCCTCTCCTCTCCTCTCCTCTCCTCTCCTCTCCTCTCCTCTCCTCTCCTCTCCTCTCCTTTCCTCTCCTCTCCTCTCCTCTTCCTCTCCTCTCCTCTTCCTCTCCTCTCCTCTCCTCTCCTTTCCTCTCCTCTCCTCTCCTCTCCTCTCCACTTTCCTCTCCTCTCCTCTCCTCTTCTCTTCCCTCTCCTCTACTCTCCTCTCCTCTCCTCTCCTCTCCTGTCCTCTCCTCTCCCCGCTCCTCTCCTCTCCTCTCCTCTCTTCTCTCATCTCCCCTCCTCTCCTCTCCTCCCCTCCTCTCATATCCTCTCCTCTCCTCTCCTCTCCTCTCCTCTTCTTCTTCTTCTCTCCTCTCCTCTCCTCTCCTCTCCTGTCCTCTCATCTCCTCTCCTGTCCTCTTCTTCTCCTCTCCTCTCCTCTCCTCTCCTCTCCTCTCCTGTCCTCTCATCTCCTCTCCTCTCTCCTCTCCTCTCTCCCCTCCTCTCCTCTCCTCTCCTCTCCTCTCTTCTCCTCTCCTCTCCTCCTCCTCTCCTCTCCTCTCCTCTGCTTTCCTCTTCACTCCTCTCCTCTCCTCTCCTCTCCTTTCCTCTCCTCTCCTCTCCTCTGCCCTCCTCTCCTCTCCTCTCCTCCATCCTCTCCTCTCCTCTCCTCTCCTCTCCTCTCCTCTCCTCTCCTCTCCTCATTCCTCCTCTCCTCTCCTCTGCCCTCCTCTCCTCTCCTCTCCTCTCCTCCATCCTCTCCTCTCCTCTCCTCCCCTCTCCTCTCCTCTCCTCTCCTCTCCTCTCCTCTCCTCTCCTCTCCTCTCCTCTCCTCTCTTCTCCTCTCCTCTCCTCTCTCCTGCTCTGCTCTCCTCTCCTCTCCTCTCGTTTCCTCCCCTCTCCTCTGCTCTCCTCTCCTCTCCTCTCCTCTCCTCTCCTCTGCCCTCCTCTCCTCTCCTCTCCTCTCTGTATGTGTCGGCACTTGTCTTGTTCTGCTAGCACTTGATTGGCAGGTCTCAATCAGCGCTGCCTCACTCCAAGTCTCTTTAGATGGAGCCCTCGTCCTCCTGAGAGTCTCTGTGATGCTGCATTGCATCTTAATATAAAAAAAGAAAATGCCCCCGGAATGGGCTTTAAGCATGGAAGGGTTACTACGGCAACCGGCAGACCAACCAGCCATCAGCGAGCAGCACCTGAACAGTTGACAAGAGGAAGAAGAAGGCTTCAAGGTACGGCAGCGTTAGCGGCAAGCAAGCAAGCAAGGCGTTCGAAAATGACATCCTTGCATTCGTTGTCCGCGGCGCGTGCGTGCGGCCGTGTGCGGCTACGTGCAGCAGATCCTGTGTCGTACCCAATTACCGCCAAAGCCGTCACACACTTGCAGCACGCTTCCATTCAGGGGCCTGTGAAAGCTTCCTTTTCAAATGACAAAATGTCTCCTACCACCACAGACATATCAAGGGAAGTAGAGGGAGGTGCAATTTGCAAAAAAAAAAAACAACAACCCTTCTGATTCCCATTTCCGAGTGCGTCTGCTGCCGGGTGCATATATATTCCACGCGCGTTCCCGGGCAATTACGCCTTTTCCCATCGCAATGTAAACAGGGAGCTATCTCCATGAAAAGTAGGGCTCTGTGTGTGTGTGTGTGTGTGTGTGTGTGTGTGTGTGTGTGTGTGTGTGTGTGTGTGTGTGTGTGTGTGTGTGTGTGTGTGTGTGTGTGTGTGTGCAGGCCCGCCAACAGGGGGGGACAAAGGGGTATAATGTCCCGGGCCCATGGAGATAGGGGGCCCAGAATTGGCTCACCATTACTGTACATTGTATGAATTGGGTAGGGGGGCCCTTTCAAATTACTTTGTCCTGGCCCCAGCAAAAGCTGTCAGCGGTGTATGTCTGTGTGTGTGTGTGTGTGTGTGTGTGTGTGTGTGTGTGTGTGTGTGTGTGTGTGTGTGTGTGTGTGTGTGTGTGTGTGTGTGTGTGTGTGTGTGTGTGAGAGAGAGAGCGAGAGAGAGAGTGAAGTTCAGGGTTGTTTGGTTTGAAAGGTATGAAAAGGTGAATGTAAAAAATTCAGTACGTTTAGCGTGGTAACCAGAGGCGGAATTTACATTGGGCAAACCTAGGCAATTGCCTAGGGCCCCGACCAAATCTGCCCTATATAGGGGCTCCAACCAACCCAACCACCACAACAGTCATGATAGACACACAAAAAGTAGGCCTGATCTTAATTTGTCACTGATGTAATTGAAGATACACTATATAGGAAACAAAACACTAAAATAGCACCCTCTCTCCTTCCATACCAATTGGTGACGTGTAAAGACTGACTTTTGAGGGCCCCAAGTTAATATTTCGCCTAGGACCCCAGGATAGCTAGACCCGCCCCTGGTGGTTACCTTGTGAGCTTTCTCTAACAGACCTTTTCACTCCTCTCATTGTAACAGCTCTCTTTCACACCGCTCTCCTCGCCGCCATTTTAATTTCAGAGGTGTTTTTCTATTTTTCATGATTTCTTCATGAAATATTGAGTCCTTTATCATTTCAATGCTATTCCTCTGAAGGTTGTTCACAGTAAAGATACGCCAGTATATGGCCTATGCATTTTGAGTGAAACTATTTGTGTAAACTATTTGAATTCGGGGGTGGAACTTAAGTTTTTTTTCCCCCACCAGTCACGGTGGCAGGTAGATTTCAAAGTCTACCAGTCACTCACTGTTTTTACCAGTCAAAGTGACTGGTGGGTTAAAAAATGTACCAGTCACCACTGAAATTTACCCATCATTGGCAGGTGGACGGGTGCTTATTTCCATCCCTGTTTGAATTCACAAAAATAGATTCCTCTCTCTCTGTAGCTGTCATGGTCTGGTTGATGCATGTTTTTCATTCTACAGAGCAGTCAGCAAAGATGAGTCATGATGTAAAGGTGTAGTGTCACACCAGTTTAGCAGGAATGTTCTAAAGAATTTTGGGATTCATAGAACAACAGTTGGAATTGTAGAAGCTTGCATTGTTGGAGAACATATTCTTTTAAAAAAAAATGTTCATAAACTCACTTCTTCAAAGGTTAACGGTGTTGACGACATAGATTTCCAACAGGATTAACTGTGGACACCAGAGGAAGTTGTCTGAAAGGGATGTTTGGGTCAGGCTTGTACGAAATTCCGAATTGAATCAATTTCAATTCAAAATAATGCCATAAAACGAACACTAGGTGGTGTCATTACCTTGAATTTCTTTTAATTTAATCTACACCACCCATTGAAAGTACATAGAACACCACCACCTAGTGTTCATATTATGGCATTACTTTGAATTGAAATTCTTTCAACTCAGAATGTTGTACAAGCCTGGTTTGGGTGGACCTGTCTGGTGGAAACAGGAGAGTTGAGGTGCACATTTATTGCTACCATGATTTGGACAGCTGTGGTGTTATGTTTTATGGATACAGTCTTTAGCCCCCAAACATCCCTTTCAGAGAGTTCAGACAGCTTCCTCTTGGATCCACAGTTACGTAATCCTAGTGGATGTGGTTCATCCTTCTTGGTGGTATGCAGACATTACCTTGGATACCGTGGCTATTGATACATCACAAAGACTTGCTGTCTCGGTCAAAGATGCAACAGTTAGGGCTTCCGCACACCGGCTCCGACAAAGTGCTGAGCACTGCACAGCTAAAATTCGATTCCATTGTTTTCAATAGAACTACGCACATTGGCGTCGATGTCAGCTGACATTCGCCGATGTCGGATAGCAATTGGAGACAAGTTCTATTTTGTCGTCGCCGCCCGTTGGCTATCAATGCAATGTTCGGGTGAAATTGGGTTTGGAGGTCCGAATTATGTCAGAAGTGAAAGTGCGCCGCAGTGCTGTCGGAGCCAATGTGCGGCCGGCCTTAGCCTACACCAGTGTTTCTCAAACTTTTTCAGACCGAGGATCACTTTGTCCACCAAAAAGTGTTCAGGGACCACGTGTCAACTCAATTGACATTTGAGGGGTGTCAATTTGACATAGCTAATTTCAATACAGATCACTTACTTTTTATTGACATTACAAGCCTACTTGAACTACTCCGAGGTTGTGTTTTGGAACCACAATCTGACTTTCCTGAGGTGGAGGACGGGGTTTCCAACCAGGCCTGCCGACACAGGGGGGGCAAAGGAGTATATTGTCCCGGGCCCGGGGAGATAGGGGGCCCACAATTGGGTCCCAATTGCATTGTATGTATTGGATCATAGGGGGCCCTTTATGATGAATTTGTCCTGGGCCCAGCAAAAGCTGTCAGCGGCCCTGTTTCCAACTACCGAGTTTCAAAAGAATCAGCCATTAAACACAATCTTTTTAGAACATCTCCTATATGCTGCACTTCCAAGTGCAAAGAAATCCCGCACACTGTCCATTCCACCAACAAATTTTAATACATCGTTTCGGAAATCCGACCTTCTTCAGGTAAAATTCCACCAACAAACTTTAATACAACGTTTCGGTCATCCGACCTTCTTCAGGTTAAGAAGGTCAGATGACCGAAACGTTGTATTAAAGTTTGTTGGTAGAATGGACAGTGTGTGGGATTTCTTTGCACTTGATTGACAACCCCGCTGGGATAACATCCTACGCACCTGCCCAACTACAGAGACAAAAGCGTCTTTGTTGAACTATATGCTGCTCTTGACTGTCTGTGTGTTGTATTGTTCAGTCCTCTTTACAGTGTGAACAAGAGGAGGTTTAAGATCCATCTCCAGCATTAGCGGTGCACCACACATACCTATAGAAGCCCTTCTCTCTCTCTCTCTCTCTCTCTCTCTCCCTCTCTCTCTCTCCCTATCTGTCTCTGTCTGTCTGACTGACTGTCTGTCTGTCTGTCTGTCTGTCTGTCTGTCTGTCTGTCTGTCTGTCTCTCTCTCTCTCTCTCTCTCTCTCTGTCTGTCTGTCTGTCTGTCTGTCTGTCTCTCTGTCTCTCTCTCTCTCTCTCTCTCTCTCTCTCTCTCTCTCTCTCTCTCTCTCTCTCTCTCTCTCTCCTCTGCCACCTGGTACCCCTCCATCATCGGCTTGCTCGGCACCCCATCTGGAGAGTCATTGTCACCACCGGCGCGGCGCGGCTCTGCTCTTCTACCTTCTGACCACTTCCACCCACGCCACACCACACCACGCTATGCTATACAGCCAGCCGGCAGCACCAGGGCTGGGTTACGATGGCCTGGGGCCCCGAGGCTACAGGTTGCTGTGGGGCCCCCACTACCCAAATATTGAGACAAATTTACATTGAGAGTGTCATAATTATGAGCTAGGTATTAAGGATAACATGTCTAATAGCTTGACTGAACACAACAGATAGTTTTTTCAACATTTCACCTTGTCACAATTCTGCCATTTTTCACTTTTGGACGAACAGGGGCCCCCTGTCAGGTGGGGGCCCCTAGGCTGCAGCCATATCTAGCCTGTGCATTAATCCGGCCCTGGGCAGCACAATACAATACAAGGGCCTGCATTGGATGGGCTCGGATGCACAATCTGGACAATTGCTAATCACTGCTTCTGCTTTCTGATTCGCTGTCTGTCTATCTTGTCTTTAACTGCCATTTTGTTAGTCATCTGATATGGTTTTCTTATTTCCTGTACGGTAGTTCTTCTTGTTTCTTGCACAGCCATTTTGTTTTTTTGTGATCTCGTCTCGTTCGGCCTGGAGTGGGTATTCCACCCTCTACTTGTACATTTTTAACACATTGACTACCAGCGGTGTTTTCAGAATCATGTCGTAGACTCCCAGCGTTCTAAACCATTTTTAGGTGTTTTTTGTACAGTCATAGCATATTATGTGATAGGGCCACCGAAACATGCTATGGCTCATTTGAAAGGTGAGCCTTTCCCCTCTTAGTGCGTGAAAACTGTGTGTCTCTACGTGCTTTTATTGCCGAGCTATCGTGAGTTAAACCAAGGCCGGTATCTGCCCAAATCACCATGGAAGGGAGATATCGAGGCTTTTGTCAATCATGCGCCGTTTCAGAATCTGGCGCTTCTTCTTCTTCTTATGAAATGAATCTTGCGCTTTTTCACGAAGACCATATATACTAGACACATCTCTCCTGCTCTGCCACCTCCCCCTCCAAATGTATCAACCAACCAAGCGCATTTTCGCCGGAAGTACGTTTCAGTTCCTTGTGTAGGCTACAGTCTGTTCCTGCACAACTAATCTTTGCACACACCACACGAAACGGGTCGTAGTCACACCACCACACGCAGTAGGCAAAACATATTCAAAAACACGTCACTAAAGGCATCTAGTCCAACGTCAACAACAAAATCCGTTAATCGCATGCATTAATGTCTCCGATCCTGTGGGGAAACAGCAGTGCTGAGCGATGCATGCGTGCGATTCCCTGATTGACGCTCCCAACGCAGGACGCTCCCCTGTCGGCTCGCTCCCACTAGCCAGACTATCGGTCCCACCGCCATATAACGGAGCTAGTTATCTTTTTGATGTTAGTTTTTTGTTTCTAACCCTAAACCTAAACCTAACAATACATTGCTTGTATGTGGCAGTGTATGATAATACGTGAAATATAATCGGGTGGGACTACACGTCCGGGAGTGATAGAAACACCTGGGACTGCACGCCCGGGAGCGATCTGAGTTGGGAGTGTCCATCTACCACCGCATGCGTGCTACTGTTTACATAGCAATGCTAGCTTCACCGACAGTAGCAGCCAGCTTCTCCTGTTCACTACGGCGTCAATTCATGGGGGTAATAAAAGAACAAAATGAAGAATCCAACTTATCTGGTTGCCGATCAAATCCGAGGTAAGGGTAATAATCAAATCACAGTTCACAATGTGTAGGGCAGTAGGATCTGGCCAAGGTTTGCATTATTCCCCAGGTGTGTTCAGTCGAAGTGAAAGTGTTGTCTTCTGTACTAATTATTTTGTGAAGCATATTATAAAGCGCCATAGAGTGGACGCTGACTGTAGCCTATTGTAGCACTAAGGAAACAACATACAAGCACGATCCTTGTGTTTATAAAGATGACAGCATTGCAGACACTTGTGTAGGCTACACAGAGGGCGCAACAGTGACATAACCGACGCAGACCAACAGTTCCATACAGTAGGCTACAGTTATGAAAAATATTGTTGTGTTGGTGCCGGTCCTGGAGTTGTGATTAAAATGTCCAGATGATGACACAAACTTTTGACTGTCATCTATGTCTGTTCTACTTATCACAGAGCTCCCAAAATCACACACAATAAGCATTTAAGTGTCTAGTTATGAAATATGCAATAAAAACTCAAAAACGGGTTTTCCAGTTTTGGGAGCCAACGCATGGGAAGTAAAAACGGGTTTTCCAGTGGTTTGGTAGTCAATGTGTTAACAATGCCTTTGAGATTATACAACAAGGGAGGACGAGAAAGAGGTTTTCCCTGCAGTCTGTGCTGCCAGTTGCTTAACCACTTTGGCCCTTGGGGAAATCACCTGCCAGACAGACACACACACACACACACAAACACAAAAACACACACACACACACACACACACACACACACACACACACACACACACACACACACACACACACACACACACACACACACACACACGGGCACACACACACGGGCACACACACACGGGCACACACACACGGGCACACACACACGGGCACACACACACTTGCTGTTTTCCACCTGAGATGAGGTGAGGTTAGATGGAGAAACAGTGGCTGGGGGCGCATACAGTGAAAGCTGATCCAGATTAGGGCTGGACTGGGGGAGAGATAGGGCACTTTTGGCTTAGTAAAGGGGCCCCCTAATGGGTGGAGAAATAGGGCCCGGGCACTTTTGGTTTAAAGGGGCCCCCTAATGGAGGAGAAATAGGGCCCGGGCACTTTTGGTTTAAAGGGGCCCCCTAATGGAGGAGAAATAGGGCCCGGACACTTTTGGTTTAAAGGGGCCCCCTAATGGGGGAGAAATAGGGCCTGTGCACTTTTGGTTTAAAGGGGCCCCCTAATGGGGGAGAAATAGGGCCGGGCACTTTTGGCTTAGTAAAGGGGCCCCTCATAATTAGCAGCACAGAACTGACTTGGCGGTGGGTCCTGCACCCTCGTGGGCCCCTATTTTCGGAAATGTAAATGAAAACAATTTTTTTTTTTACATTTCTGAAAATTGGGGCCCATAGGTACGGGGCCCACTGGGCAATGCCCACTATGCCAGATGGGAAGTCCAGCCCTGATCCAGACCCAATCAGAACCCAGCCCTAAAGGACTAATTGTATACAGTAGCTTATCATTAGTTAAAATATTATTAGCAGCCAAAGCCAAAAACAACCCTGGCCAATACAGCACTGGTGACCTCAGCAGAGCCCTCATACAGCTCCCTGCAGTGGTGTAATTGTGGAGCGCATGACGTACAAGCTCTCTAGGTATTAAACTCCTACTCATACGGTTGCTTAGTTTCATCCTGTGGGTTACATTGTCGGCTCTTTCTTTCTTTCTTTCTTTCTTTCTTTCTTTCTTTCTTTCTTTCTTTCTTTCTTTCATCGCTACTATGTTCTTTCTTTGTCTTTCTATTCTTTTCTTTCTTTCTTTCTTTCTTTCTTTCTTTCTTTCTTTCTTTCTTTCTTTCTTTCTTTCTTTCTTCTCCTCTGTGCGTGGCGGTAATGAACCTCACTGGCAGCTTAGCGCCTCATTATTTTTATCACACCATTTCCTGTATGTGCGGCGGGGGGGCCGGGGGGGGGGGGGGGGGGGGCAGGGGGGGGCGCGGCGGGGGTTTGCTCCTGTTCACAATGGCCATCACAGAGAGCAACACGGTTTGGAGGCCGGCCTTTGATGACGACGCTTAATCCAACACTTTCCACCACCACACCATCACACACACACACACACCATCACACACACACGCATGCACGCACGCACACACACGCACACACCCCCACCACCACACACACACACACACACACACCCCACCACCACACACACACACACACACACACACACACACACACACACACACACACACACACACACACACACACACACACACACACACACACACACACCGCTCCTGGAACAAGCATTTAGCCAGCCAGGCATAGAATCGCAAGCCAATACTTGTTCTGTGGAGGGCCGCTATTGATTCCCCGGCCGGTCATTTTGGCTCTCGTGGTCCTTTGTAGCGTTGCATTGTTACAGCCCAGTGTGGAGGCCTCATGCTAACAGCTTTTAGCGACTTGGTTGTCATCCAGTGAATGTGAGATGTGTGAGTGTAGTGTGTGGTGGTGGGGTATGAAATGAACGGTTTCATTGTACTCAGAGGATAACAATAACGTATCTTGTCTGATTAAGAAATAGGCAGCGAGAGAGATGACTATAGAACATCTTGTGCTTTTACCACAAAGAAAAAAGGTTGACAGGACAAGGATATACAGCCTATAAAACATGTTTTTCTTATATTGAAGCTTTTTTCATGCTTTGTGTTCATTATTGGCTTGTTCAAAATTCATTCGTTCAGAGACATCACAAACATGGCAGATGAAGCATCATAGATAGAAAGGGCCAAACATCTCCTTAATGCTACAACCTCCTGAAAGCATCAAAAGATGGTGTTTTCGTAGCCTAATGTCTGCCTTTGTGTGTCGGCAAAACACGGAATTGCTAACAATTTCCAAATGCTTTCACAATGATAACTATAACGACAACACAGTCCATTCTTATTTATGAGGGAACATTGCGGTCTTTATCTTCTAAAAGCTTTGAGCCGTGGCCTGTGTTTGTCGCACATGCACACACACGCGCGCGCACACACGCACACGCACGCACACGCACACACAAATACACACACAAACACACACACACACATACAAACACACACACACACACACACACACACACACACACACACACACACACACACACACACACACACACACACACACACACACACACACACACACACACAGGCAGACAGACAGACAGACAGACAGACAACAGAGAGAGAAAGATAGTTTGTGCATGCGTTGTCAGAGAACTGAAGCATCACAAGGCAAATTATTTGGTATCACAAAGTCCTAAACTATAAATTGTGTTTGCGTCTGTGTGTGTGTCTGTGTGTGTGTTTGTGTGCTGGTGTGCGTGCGTGCGTGTATGCGTGCATGTATGTGTTTGCTGAATACAGATGTGTTCTTTCTGTTGTTGCCATTTTTCATAACGTCCAATATGTAAGAAATGCTATTATGTCATATACAAACAAAACAAGATTTTAATGTATGGGGTAATGGCTACATAACATGTTAAACTGCTGTACATTTGCAGTTGATGTGTACTTTGTGTTCCATTTTCTGCATAGCGTCAATCATGGATTACATTGTGAATGGCAGACAGGCCAGATCACTTAGCAAAGGTCTGATTTCCATATTTACAGACAGGGCCCTACTAATAGGCAATGCCCAATCCATTGTTCACTCTGTTCAGTCTCTCTGTCTTTTGATTCTTGTCTCTCTTGTCTGTGTTTGCGTGCGTGCATGTGCGTGTGCACGAGTGTGTGTCTGTACATGTCTATGTGTCTATCCCTCTGTCAATCTCTGTCTACCTGTAACCAGTGTTGGGAAAGTTACTCAAAAACTATAATGCACTACTTATTACATGTTACTGTCATTTAAAAGTAATGCCTTACATTACAACATTACTTTTTTTGAAAAGTAAGGCATTACACTACTTTTGCATTACTTTTAGTTACTTTAGCCAAAATGACTGGAAATAAGGATTTGGCAATCTACAGTGCAAATCTATGAGGTGGCATGACTTTCACCTGCCATGCACAAGTCGTTTTGGAAGCCTGCAGACTGATAACCAACATTTTCAGGAATTGCGTCTTACCCAAATACAACATTGATTCACCAATACAATGATTAATCCTTTCTCTTCTTACCACACCTTACCATGCACACCAGCACTGTTTTGTATCTATTACGGACGCATGCAGCACATGCTCCATTGCACTTGGCTGAAACATAAAGCCACCTCACTGCACTACGAGTTTGAAAATTATGATAAAAGAGCAGATGCATTGTTTCCTGGTGAACCAGAAGCTATGTGTTGACACCCAGGGGGCTTGTTCACCAGGATAGATGCATTGCTACAGTAGGCCCCTTTTGAATATTAATTATATTGGCTACAGCACACCGGGGAAAATGTCTTATCAATGAACGAAATTATAGGCGGAAAAAATGATTGCGAGTCAGCTTGCAAGCTCTTGGCTCGCCTGAATCATGTGACTTCGTGCGGAGATCAGTTTGTCACTCACTCACAACTCACAACTATTCTTTACGCGCGCTCAGTCAGCACCGCGGCCAGCATACGCTCACAGAAATAAAGGTACAGGACTCGTCGCTGTGGCAGTACCCTCATAACGTCGCTTGTGTGGTACCTCAAAAAAGAGGTGACAGATGCACATTGGTCGACATTGCAAGAAACTGAACGCACCTTTTTTTGGGGGGTACCTGGCAATGAAGCGACACAATGGTACTCCCCTTGAGGGTACTGCCACGGCGACGAGTTCTGTACCTTTATTTCTGTGTGTGTATTCTGCGACTTTGCGCAAACAACTAGTTCTATTCGTGCAACTATTGCGCTGGAATTTACAGTGATAGGCTACAGAGTGATGCAAGGACAACAAGCATTTTAAATTTCCCTACTTTGACAGGCGAACGTATATTTTATTTCAAATGGATTTCTTTCAATTTTAGTGATGTTTAGTTGAACAAAAGTGAGGGGGATGCAACGTACTCACCTCCCCCCCCGTCGGATACCCTGCCGTGTCCCTGTCTCGTGCGAATGGGATGCATCTCCTTTCCTGACTAATTTAGTGGTGCTATGGCACCTCTTCAAATCGTCAAATAGTTTGTAGGCTACTGTTTTTCGACGTGGAAAGCGGTATGGGTTTCAATAGGCTACAGTGTGCATTTAACTGAAATGTTCTTGGCGTCCTTATTTTCAATGAAGTCAAAGTAGTGGGCATATACCCATCTTGAAAACGAGCAAGCTGGATCTTCTGGATCGGTCATCCTTTGTCAGCCTGTCATTTCGAGAGACGAAGCGTGAAAGAGGAAGCAATGTTCTGCGTGGAACTTGTAGGCCTAATCTCTGCGCGCCGCAGACCTAGGCTATCAGATGCAATAGCTGATCTCGCAGTGATCCGCGAACATTGTATAAAGAAAACAAAATACCCACACAAAATTTAGGTGAAAAAATGCGTTGTAATGTGCAAGTTACTTGCATTGTAACGAGGACATATTACCGATTTTTTCCCCTGTAATCCGTTACATTACTGTGTTACTCAAAAAGGTAATGCATTACAGTAATTAGTTACTTTTGTAACCCCCGGACTGCCGTAAGCGCATTGACCAATCACGGTCTTCCAGCATAGCTCTGCTCACGGACATTTCAGCCTGGTAGAACCATGCGTGTACTGCAGCCAGGGGTCGTTTTGTCGCTGCACAGGGGGGCGTGGTGGCTGCTTTTCTGTGCAGAACCTCCGTGGACGCGCGACTCTGAATCCCCCTTTACTCCCAACACTGCCTGTAACACACACACACACACACACACACACACACACACACACACACACACACACACACACACACACACACACACACACACACACACACACACACACACACACACACACACACACTTGATAAAATAAATCAAATATGTCTGTGTCTCTGTGTGTGTCTATGTATACACGTCTGTCTGTCTATCCCTCTGTCTCTCTGTCTCCCTCACCTGTCTCTGTCTACCAGTATCCTCCTTGTATTTTCTTCCCTGGCAGTATCAGTGTGAGTGGTGGCTGTGGTGGTGTCTGCTCTGCTCTGCTCTGCTCTGCTGTGCTTGCCAGTGGCCAGCGGTGAGGAATGAGGAGAGTGCAGTCTGTGATGTGTGTCCACGTCTGTCTGTGTTTGTGTGTTTGTGTGTGTGTGTGTGTGTGTGTGTGTGTGTGTGTGTGTGTGTGTGTGTGTGTGTGTGTGTGTGTGTGTGTGTGTGTGTGTGTGTGTGTGTGTGTGTGTGTGTGTAAATGAGGAGAGTGAAGTTTCTGATGTGT
Organism: Engraulis encrasicolus; assembly: GCF_034702125.1. Taxonomy (NCBI): domain Eukaryota; kingdom Metazoa; phylum Chordata; class Actinopteri; order Clupeiformes; family Engraulidae; genus Engraulis; species Engraulis encrasicolus. Next base: position 2,282,283 of record NC_085866.1, read on the forward strand.
GTGTGTGTGTGTGTGTGTGTGTGTGTGTGTGTGTGTGTGTGTGTGTGTGTGTGTGTGTGTGTGTGTGTGTGTGCTGGTCCCTGAGCGCTTGTCCTCTTCTCCTCCACTACCACTCCTGCTGCCAAGCCTTGGCCAGGGGCACTCGCACACACACACACACACACACACACACACACACACACACACACACACACACACACACACACACACACACACACACACACACACACACACCCAAGCCTTGGCCAGGGCCACTCGCTGATAGTGGTGTGGATCGGCACTGCCCTCACCATCCGATTCCATCACGATTCGGGAGGTAGTAGATCCGATTCGATTCGATTCTATTAGATCCGATCCGATCCGATTCAATTCTACAATGCATTGCAATGCATTACATTTCTACTGAACGCAAAGCAAATGTTTAATCAGCCATGATGAGGCAATACAAGTAGTCAGCAACAATTTATTGGCTGTTTTCTGTATCAGTCTGTATCAGTCTTGCAATGTTTTGAAGTACTTTTATTTAATTTAACATTCATTTGCTCCCGAAATATCCATGGAAGTAATTGAAGCTTAAAAAAATTGCCGGATCGATTCTGGAACTTGCCGGATCGATTCTGGATCGTCCATGCCCTGCATGGATTCGGATCGCCGAATCGATCATTGTTGACACCACTACTCGCTGATGTGATGGCTGTCTGTCGCTGAGGGGCCGCTTGCAGATCCAGCCAGGGGTGCGGGACAAAGGGGACCGTTGTAGTGGGCCCAGGCTGAGAGGGGGGGGCCAGAATTGGTTCCACATTCCATTGCATCGATTGGACTGGTGGAGGGGGCCCTTTCAGATGACTTTGTCCCAGGCCCAGCCAAAAGCTGTCAGCGTCCTTGAATCCAGCAGACATGGCAGTGAAGTGAAGTGAAGTGAAGGCTTCGTTACTCTGCTACTCTGCCTCTGAAACCGGTTCATTTTTAGACACAAAATCTCCAAACACACTTTTTCTTAACACTGTGAATAATTGTGTGATAATGGGAGAGTTTGTTTACTGGTTATCACTGATCCATCAATGGTGACCAATGAGGTGTTCAGCTGCGACCATCTCAAATACTCATCTGATTCATATTAATATACAGAGTTGTTCAGCTGTGATTGTGCAATGCTTTATATATTAGATACTGAATTACATTTAAAATAAATCACTCTCTGATTTCATAATGTGGTTATGTCGGAATAGCGAGGTAAGTGATAAATGTCATGACTGGAAAAGTGATTCCCATAATAATTTTACTCTCATTTAAGAAGACCAATAAGTACGAATAAATAACTGAGCATGTACACTTTGTAAATAAATTACCTAATGTCTTTCATGCTCAGCGCATCTCTCTTGCAAGCTTTCAAAATTCCATTTTCTCAACCACAGCATTCCGACTGCTGTGGTTCATGTGTGTGTGTGTGTGTGTGTGTGTGTGTGTGTGTGTGTGTGTGTGTGTGTGTGTGTGTGTGTGTGTGTGTGTGTGTGTGTGTGTGTGTGTGTGTGTGTGTACTCTACTTAACCCTGTCTTAATGTACCCTGTGCACTTGTTGTTCTGTATATTTCCTGTGCACTTTGATTCTACTTGTGATGCCGGCTATGATTATTTTCTGTATTGTAAGTCGCTTTGGTTAAAAAGCATCTGCCAAATGCAATGTAATGTAATGTAATGTTCATGTCATACCAGGTGTTGGCAGTAGGTGGCAGTCTAGCCACCACAGATCCCCATCAGCAGCTGCAGGAGTCTCCTCCTCCCATTGAGAGCTGCCGACCGCGGCGCTGGCTGGCTGGCTGATCCTCTACTTGATTTATGGGCAAGGTGTTGCAGGAGCAGCCAACGTATGTGTTTTCCTGGAGTTTTTTTTCCCATGATGTAGTAACAAGTCAGAGTGCAGGGTGCAGTGCTGGTTGTCTTGCAGTCATAATGATGTTTGAAGGACTCCTATAAATACTTTAAGATGCATTATATACTGTACCTGTACCTCTACACTAGCTCCCCACTGTGCTCTGTGCTGTACATGCAGTGATGGACTGAACATATGGCATGACGGGCATTTCCAGGTGGGCCCTGCAGCCTTGTGGGCCCCTATTTTCAGAAATGTAAAGAAATAAAATTACATTTCTGAAAATAGGGGCCCACACGGGTGCGGGGACCACCGGTGAGTCAGTTCTGTGCCACTAATTATGAGGGTTCCCTTTAAGCCAAAAGTGCCCGGGCCCTATTTCTCCCCCATGAGGAGGGCCCTTTAAGCCAAAAGTGCCCGGGCCCTATTTCTCCCCCATGAGGGGGCCCTTTAAACCAAAAGTGCCCGGGCCCTATTTCTCCCCCCAGGCCAGTCCAACCCTGTCTGTGCTGTACATACATAGGCCTACACTACACCCTGCTGTGCTGCTCATGAGATGATGAATGGGAGGTCTACATCTGTAGGCTACACCCCCACAGTGACTGATGACTACACAATGTCCATACAGTATGTTATTATTGCAGATGTCTCATCATTATTGTACAGTAGGAATGTGAGAAGTCTATTTCATATTCATAAAAGACAATCCTTCGGTGGCCATTGTGTGAGAGTAGCCTACAGATTTATCTCCAACCAAAAAGCTTGAAAACTTTTTTGGTAGCAGCTCCTGCCTGACCTACTTTGAGAGGAACTACTGGACCAAGATCGAAATAAGGATTGTTTTTTTCCCCTCACTGTTGTTGTTTGTTTGTTTGTTTGTTTGTCTGTCTTACTCTGTTGGTCTGTATCTGACGGAATGTCCAAGTGAATGAGCAGGTTCTGCTCACAGGATATTTCATTGGATTGATTTGTGAGCTGTTTTGTCACTTCCATTTTCAATGTTGCAAGACAGCTGCAGTTTTGGATTTTGCCACAGTTAGTTACTGGGCTATTCAGTGGTATAATACCTGCAGAAGTCTGATACAAAATGTACTTGATACTTTAGTCTAGGCTAGTGAATGTAGCGATGTAGAATAGTGTAGAAAACATGACATCTATATTATTATTATTATTGTTATTACTATCATTATTATTATCATCATTAGTATTATTATTTTATTTAATCTTACATGATTCACATTGTGGAATGTATCGTGGAATCTGTAGTTCTATTTTGGGAGGGAGGGAGGGGTGAGGGATTGGGAGATTTTGTTTATTTGTATTTAGGGCTGGGTAAAATAATCGAGGTAATCGATAATCGATCGAATCGAATCGAAATTCACATAATCGATTCAATGGGCCCAAAATCGTTTTTTTTTTCTTTTTCTTTGTTCTTTTTGTTTAATTTAGGTCTATGGAAAATACCCAGTAGATATTAGTAGATATTAGTCCATTAGTCCTATGCCTACTTATTACAAATTAGCAATGTGTTAACACTGTCAAGCCACAGCCCTTTGACATTTTTATATAAAAAAAATAGGCAACAGCCTCTTTTGGGGGAAATCCTGGCACCAAGAAGGGAACGGGTTGTATCGATTCGGAATGAATCGAATCGTATCGAATTGAATCTTGATTAATTGATTCAAAGCCCTAAGAATCGAAATCAAATTGATACAGGGACATGGCTGCGATACCCAGCCCTATTTGTATTACCATGTTGGAAAACGATGCAAAATGTGAGGACATTTATGTGACTTTTATTTATTTCTTTTGAAAAAAATCAATAAACACAATAAAAAAAAGAAAAAGAAAACATGTCGTCGAAGCTGATGTAGCGACTGTGTCAATAGTCTGCCCTTATGATCCCATGATGTCCATGATACAGAAGGCTTATTTTTGTTAGCCTAAATCTGATGCAAACTGCACGTGATGTTGTACCGTCGTCTGGCATGTGCTGTGTGGCAGTAGGAAAGAATACTTGGCATCTAAACCAGTTATCTAAACTGATGTAATAGCTGTGTCAACAGCCTTCTGCTCCGCCCATGACGTACTGGCAAGTCATTGTTTCCTATATACAGTATTGCCTTGGAAATGATTGAAGAAGATGATTCCTACATGTGAAAAAACACAGTGCAGCTGAACCTTCCAAGAGGTATCATACACAGGGCCGGGATTAGGATGGCCTGGGGCCCCTAGGCTACAGGTTGTTGTTGTGCACCCCCCCCCCCCCCCCCCCCCAACCCCCCCCCCCCCCCAGGGCCGGCGCCACGGAGGGGCATTGGAGGGCATTGCCCCCCCAGCCAAGCTGTTGTGCCCCCCCAGGGCCTACTCACCTAAACATGCTGATATTGTCATTAATATGCAACAAATTAGTATTTTTGTCTCAATACAGTAAATATAAAGTAACAGATAAAATTCCACCTTTGCTTAACCACCATAGCCCTAATAAACAAATAAATGAATAGGCTACACTATTTAGACATTGTCAGTAGACCTAAATGTGAAATAATAAGTGAACAGTGATCCTTTGAAATAATGGGATTGTCCCATATTTAGAAACAAAAGTACTGTTCCATAGAGCTGAAACTGAGCCCACAATTTGGTTAAAATGCAGGAAATTGCATCTAAGAAATACAAAATTTTCGACATTGTACTGGCTATGTCTATATAATGACTTTTTTCAGGGCCCCATTCCCGTATTTCGCCTAGGGCCCCAAAATGGCTAGATCTGCCCCTGAAGGCAGCCATGAGTCAGTCCCAAGGCCTCAATGAAGAGAAGGCTTCTTTTAGGACACACGAGATGGAAGACACATTCTGAAAAGGCTAAAAAAGTACACCGAGCTGTTGAATTTTTGAGGACGAGAAACCCATCCTTTAATAGGCTCGAAATTGTGTTTTCATCCAATTTTAGAGCAATTTTCTTATTCATCCAATATGCTGCATAGCAAGAGTGCCGTGTCATGAAAGACTATGTTGTTGTATTGTACCCAATTAGCGAGTAGCTTAGCCTAGCAATACTCTACACCTGGTTATGCTGGCGCAGGCTAAACAGAAATTCAGCTGCCTGCACTCCAAAGAAATGAGTCACTGGATGAGATGAGATGAGACCAGGGCTTCTACAAAGATTTGCTTTGACAGACGCTGTCAAGGGCGTTTGGAGAAAAAGTCTTTTCAAAGCAGGAGCAGTGCTTGGAATTCTTATGGCATATGACGGAGTAGGCCTACAACTTTGCCCTCCTGAAAAACTGTCGTAGACCTCCTCAAGATTGTAGGTCTACAATGGTTTGTTGATTTTTGTCTTAATTAAAGCCAAATTGTCACCCTAACTCTAACACTCAGTTCAGGAGTTTCTGTTGAACTATTTTTTTTTTAAACTCCCTCTACTTCCTGTTTTATCTTCCCTCTGACTACAAAGTAAAGACATATAATTAAAGCCCAAAACATATTTAAAAAATAGTTCAACAGAAAATCCTGAAATGAACGTTAGAGTTAGGGTGACAATTTGGGTTTAATTACATAAGAAAGTAAAATAAAGTAATAATAAAAAATAAGTTAAACAGGGAGTGGTGTGGCGCACTGTGTTAAGACACCATACGGGCAAGTAGTCCATGGGGAAGCAGGTTTGAAATTATGTTGAACTTATTCTTTTTTTTTACTTTCTTGTTTTCTTCTTTCTACTTCCAAAAGTTCCTCTATGTATGTATAGTTAGGCCAACAGTACAATTCTCTCTGTATTTGAGTATACTTTACAGTACAGTATATCATCCAGTTTCTGTGACCTAGTTGGTTGAGAGGGAGACTCTACCTTGCGTGCTGGGAACCTGCAGCTCAGCTGAGAGAGCTGGGGATTTGGGGACGGTCACGGCCGCCTGGCCTACTGTAACTCCCTGCACTGCCAATGCAGGAGACTAGAGTGGAGGGCAGTTCACACAGTGTATCATACAATATTACATTACATTGCATTCAGTGGTGTAGTCTAGAACGCGGGTATACGGAGTATACCAACTTCAACATTTCAGGGATTTCAGTATACCCACTTAAAATAGATTGATCCATTGTTTTGAATAGCACAAATAAAAAGCGACTTACAATAGAGGACATAATCAAAAGCATCACTAGTAGTAGGAAGTGCACAGGAGATATACAGAACTACAAGTGCACAGGAAATATACAGAACTACAAGTGCAGATGCTAATTAGGGTTTTAAAAAAAGAAGTTTAAGCAGAGTATGTCAGATGAGATGACCCAGCTACAGTATCGCCATAGTGTTTTTGTTTGTTTTGGGCACCTTGAAGTTGCAGTGAAATTGTATTGGGCACCTTGAGCATGTATTGCTGTGAAATCTGCACGTGTGTTTGTTTTTGTTTGCCAACGTGATTTGCTGTGCTGTCACCCTGCATGTGTGTTTGTTTACATTTGGGGGGAGGCGACTAGGAGCTGCTGCAGGTGATTCTCATGACATGAACAATTACCACACCTCCTGATCATCCAATCCACGGAACCACCACCGGACATAAAAATGGAACAGAGACTTACCTGAACTGTCAAATCCCGGGGACCGACCGCTGGCTTCCTCGTCTGAGCTGTGGACCTCGCCACCCGACCGACGTGGACTTCTGGGCCCCGCTGCTGATCCCCCTTGGCTGCACCGATTATTATACAACGCACGCAAGTATTCCTGAAAGGGACGTTATTATTTCCTCTCGTATGCTCGTATCATCATTGGCGATAGCCAAAGTACTCTTTACTGAGGATCCGTCTCTCCCTTAGCCGAACACCGGACCGAACGCGACGCCGAGGCCGAGGGGAATCCAGACGAGGACCTGTCTGAGTCGGGAGTGTTCTGAGTCCACGCCACGGAGCCTCCCCATATGGCAATCAACAGCCTTAGCACAGGAAAGTACCAGTTCCAAACGCTGTGTGTTTGTGCTTGAAGTTGTTTCCTGCACGTACGTGACCTGTCGCTAATTCCTGGTCTGTCTTCTGCCGAGGTCCAGCGGTTTCCGGGATTCCCAGTGACGTCACTCGCTCCGTCCGCAAGCCACACACCTGGAGGGAACCCCCGCGTCAACCACGCCCCTTTCTGACCTGAACGCCTTAACTGGCCGTGCGCGGTGACTGTGACTCTCTGAGACTCTCTTTTCTAATACCCCTTTTGATTTTGAGTTATTATTGGTGAAGATTGTATTTATTTTGTGAACGTGCCATCTGAAACTAACCTATTCATCCTGTGACATTAGTATGTAGTATTGTGTGCATTTTACTATTTATACTGAAGTTTGCCGTGAGTAGTTAGTGTTCTTGTTTGGCTATTTACTATTTTTGCTGTGCTGACTAACTCTGCATGGGGTGTAGATTGTGTATAAAATTGTTATTTATTTATATATTGCATTTGGAACTTTTGTGAAACATTCAAGGTGCCCAATTTTCTATGTCCGTTTTTAGTCTTGTAACTTTAATAAACTTTTGATATATTTTTAAACCTTTGTTTGACTCGTGCTCCTGGGACTACAATAATGAGTTCGCCGCCTTCTGACAAGTACACACACACATAGGCCTACACACATGCTGACTGACCAGCCGGCATCATTTTTATTCAGCGTTTATAATGTCTATTATTCTGCTGATAACCCCCAGACTGCAGTTGAAGTTCTCTTATAATGGCTATTCTGACGATAGGCCCCAGACTGCAGTTGAACCTCTCTTATAATGCCTATTATTCTGATGATAACCCCCAGACTGCAGTGGAAGTCCTCTTATAATGCCGTGTACAGACCAAGAGCGAACGGAAGTCATTATTTCTCTATGGAGAGCACGCGACCTGCGCTACCGAAGCGAATTCGCCAGGAGCGAAGCTTCTTGAGCGACCAGAGCGAATTTTGACGATTAAACTAAATCTAATCGTAGGCGAATTCGCTCTGACGCTGTTCGGGCAAAAACCAATCGGAACGTTCATACATGTATCTCCGAATATCCCAGGCTGTCAAGCCAGAGCCGTTTTGTGATTAGCTGAATCAAACATGTCAATGCTGCGTCTGGAGCGAATACAGTGAATTCAAGGCGAAACTTCTTCTGCTACCCACGCTACCAGGCAGCGTAGTTCGCTCTTGGTCTGGACACGGCATAACGCCTATTCTGATGATAGGCCCCAGACTGCAGTTGAAGTCCTCGTGCCGAGGAGAGAAGAATAGCAATAGTGTTATAAAAATGGACATGACAGGCATGGACATGGCCTTTGCCCATAGTGAAATGGAAATGTATCCGTCTGCTTGTGTTTTATATTCTCTGTCTGCGTTTGTACTTTGTGTTGCTGGCAGGAACATGGACAGTCGGTTAAGTTTGAATCTTAAAGCATCCTTGGAATTCATATGTATTCACAAGGGGTTTTGGATCAAAGCGTGTGTTGAATGTGCTTACCTACAGTATGTTTACCTACTATTTGTACTTGCACTTATTTTATATATTGGATATAATATGTTATATGCGTCATGATGGTGTTATACAGCATTAATGACCATATTATACAACATTAAATGTGTGATCCTCTTTTCAGTATCAATAAATGTGTCATGTGTATCACTATATTGTGTTGCCGATGGGAAACCAGCAGAGTTTCATGGCAAGGTCAACAATGCAAAGCACTCTACCCTAATAGATGCGGCTACTGTCCATCTAGCAATGAATACCATATTGTATATTATTATTATTGAATATTATGTGTGTCTTGCATTGTCTTTCAATGTGCATTATGTGCATCTTGTGATACGGTATGTGTAAGCTACCTGCTAGACACCTTCAGGATAAATGACTCTATTCTACTAATCTCTACTCGACTCTACTAATCTCTACTCTACTCTACTCTACTCTACTTTACTCTACTCTACTCTACTCTACTCTACTATACTCTACTCTACTATACTCTACTCTACTCTACTCTACTCTACTCTACTATACTATACTCTACTCTACTCTACTCTACTCTACTATATTCTTTTCTACTCTACTCTACTCATCTCTACTCTACTCTACTCTACTCTACTCTACTCTACTCTACTCTACTCTAAGCTTACTCTACTCCACTCTACTCTACTCTACTCTACTCTACTCTACTCTACTCTACTCTACTCTAAGCTTACTCTACTCCACTCTACTCTAATCTACTCTACTCTACTCTAAGCTTACTCTACTCCACTCCACTCCACTCCACTCTACTCTACTCTACTCTACTCTACTCTAAGCTTACTCTACTCCACTCTACTCTACTCTACTATATTCTTTTCTACTCTACTCTACTGTAATACTCTACTCTACTCTCCTCTCCTCTACTATATTCTACTCTACTTTACTCTAATCTAATCTACTCTACTCTACTCTACTCTACTCTAAGCTTACTCTACTCTACTCTACTCTACTCTGCTCTGCTCTACTCTACTACTCTACTCTACTCTACTACACTACACTACTCTACTCTACTCTACTCTGCTCTACTCTACTCTACTGCACTACTCTATTCTAGTCTTACTCTACGGTACTCTACTCTACTCTGTTCTACTCTATTCTACTCTACTGTTCTACTCAACTCTACTCTACTCTATTCTACTCTACTCTACTCTACTCTACTCTACTCTACTCTACTCTACTCTACTCTACTCTACTCTACTCTACTCTACTCTATTCTACTCTACTCTACTCTGTTCTACTCTATTCTACTCTACTGTTCTACTCAACTCTACTCTACTCTACTCTACTCTACTCTACTCTACTCTACTCTGCTCTACTCTACTCTATTCTACTCTACTCTACTCTACTCCACAGTTCAGTGCCTGCCTCCTCTGCCTGTCTGAGTAGAGTTCCTCTTCATAGCACTGCGCTGCACTGGTCAGCTCCCAACTCTCCCAGAGGCATCCTGCCCTTGCTCTTGACCAGTCTCTGAACATTTGTGTCTTTATAGCTGAGATTCTCCCCAGGAAGAAAACTCAAAATATCCTCGGTTGTCGTCTCGTTCTATTCTTGTCTTGAGATTGGGTTGTCGCGGGTTCAATTCCTGTTTTTTTTCCATGACCCTGCATTGGTACTGTCTGTGGACTGTCTGGGACTGTAGGGGCTGTCTGTGTGCCTAATGCGCTCTACTATGATGTGGATGAGAGCAAAAACAACCATGTTTCATACTAGGGCTGCCCGATTACGAGAAAAATCAATATCATGATTATTTCAGTCAATATTTATATCACAATATTTTTAAGACGATATTTCTTTTAAAGACAAATTAATTGTGCTAGACAATTCACCATCTTCCCTCCCTTCAGCAGTTGGAGGGGAGTGGTATAGACTAACACACAGTGGTGTTCTGCATGAGCGTTGGGTAGTGGAGGGGAATGCATTGTGCTTAGCGTAACCTAGCTTTTGGCAGTATAGACAAATGACAGAAAATATTGCTTCAAGTCAATTTGATATTGTTTGACAGCAATATTGATATCACGATATTAATATTACGATATATTGCACAGCCCTGTCTCATATTATCTAAAATTGGAATGCCACTACTGTATATAACATCCAATTACCGTCAACGTTCTCAAAAACACCACATCAATCATGTTAACTGATGGTGCTATTTTGTCACCTGAGTGCTGACATCTGTGTTGAGCGTTTGTGTGCCAGACATACTGTATAGTATTTAGGCCTGGATCCAGTGTTTTCTCACGTTATCACTTTGAAATATGTAACAGTAAACCTGTGAAACTGTAGGCTACACTCCTGTCTCAACTCTGTTGTCATTACACAGTGTAGGGAATAGTAAATACAGACGTAATGTCAGTGGCGGAACAGTTGCAAACAGGGCCCTGGGGCAAAACACTGGCAAGGCCCCACATATGGCCTGCCAAGGTCATAATAGGGCCCCCACCACCAATATGGGAGGGCCCTGGGTGCAGGGGCAAATGCCCTGCTCGCCCCCCTATATCGCCGCCCCTGCGTAATGTCACATTTTTCGAATGGCACAGCGTGAAAAATGTGCAAACATATTCCATCTGCACTGCCAAAGTATTTTCACACCACTAGCACACAACATGACACACACCGTACACACACGGAAAAAACATAATGATTATTGATGATTAGAGTGGATATGGTGTGAAGACTTGGAAGCAAGTGTGATGTTTTTGAAGAGTGGGCATAGTATACATGCACTGCACTCTCCTTTCATGTCATCAGAGTTTTGAACTCTCTTCTCCACCTGCCCTCGCTACAACCTCAGGGCTTGCATCAGCCACTAGTATATTCACTCACTCAGCAGCAGCAAACCTCCTCCACTCTACTCCACTCCACACAGTAAGGCAAGCCCAGTGCAATGCTGGCTGATCAGATGCAAGTTTGAACTGTTGTATACTGTATACTGCTGTGCTCTCTACTCACCCTTTACTCTGTAATTTCTGACTTACTGTCTTCCTTGTAAGTTGCTCTGGTCAAAAACGTCTGCTAAATGTAAGGTAATGTAATGTAATGTTTGTCATGCTGTATGTTGTTCCATGTTTTATAGCTACATTGATTACTATGATAATTATGATTCACTACCTATTCTGAGAGTTTTATTTGATTTTTTGATATTTTGGTATTGATATATATTATTTTTACCCTACTTTGCCCTACCGAAGAAGCTAACAAAACAATCTTTCTTGACGTGACGGACGTGTGTGTGTGTGTGTGTGTGTGTGTGTGTGTGTGTGTGTGTGTGTGTGTGTGTGTGTGTGTGTGTGTGTGTGTGTGTGTGTGTGTGTGTGTGTGTGTGCGTGTGTCTGTGTGTGTGTGTCTGTGTGTGTGTGCCTGCCTGTGTTTTGTGTGTTAGGAGCCAATAGGTCTCCTTATAGATATACTTTATGCCTTAACAATTGACGTGAAGTTATTGCAAACGTGTGAAATGACATAATGTCTCTTTTACCATTAAACACAGCCAGTATTATTTGCACTTATTAATTACAGTACATCTAGCAGTACAGTACACTGTATACAGTAATGCCATGTAAATAGACCAGTGTATTAGCACTTACTGTACTAATTACAGTAGATCTAGCAGTACAGTAATGTTATGATAATAGAATGCTTGCATCATGCGCTTTTCCCAAAAGTCTGGAGACGGGGAGGCAACATTGCTGAGGTCACAGGCCCTGTACCACCCCACCCCTCTCAGCTGGCCCCAAGTTCCAAGGACCTTAAAACAAGTCACTTTTTGGCACTCTGACTCTGTCTGTTGTCCTGGACGTGATTCAAGGCGCTCTGGAAAACTTGTGTGTGTGTGTGTCATTGTGTTTCCATGTTGTTTCCATGGTGCGGGGTATGTTAGGAAACATTCCTTGGTGGGAAGGGAACCTTAGACAAAAAAAGTTGAATATGTGCCACATGCTTGCATGCCAAATTCCTCCCTCGCATTAGACGAGCTCACTAACCAGTCATGTGCCCCATACAATATCTTCTCCTTCCGCTCGATGTTGCCTGTCTGCCTGCCTGCCTGCCTGCCTGCCTGCCTGCCTGCCTGCCTTCCTCTCTGCCTGTCTGCCTTCCTGCCTGCCTGCCTGTCTGCCTGCCTTCCTGCCTGCCTGTCTGCCTGCCTGCCTGCCTGCCTATCTGCCTGTATGCCTGTCTGCCTGCCTGCCTGCCTGCCTGCCTGCCTGCCTGCCTGCCTGTCTGCCTGCCTGCCTGCCTGCCTGCCTGCCTTCCTCTCTGCCTGTCTGCGTTCCTGCCTGCCTGCCTTCCTGCCTGCCTATCTGTCTGCCTGCCTGCCTGCCTATCTGTCTGCCTGCCTGCCTGCCTATCTGCCTGTATGCCTGTCTGCCTGCCTGCCTGCCTGCCTGCCTGCCTGCTTGCCTGCCTGCCTGCCTGCCTGCCTCTCTGCCTGCCTGCCATCCTGCCTGCTTGCCTGCCTGCCTGCCGTCCTGTCTGCCTGTCTGCCATCCTGCCTGCTTGCCTGTCTGCCTGCCTGTCTGCCTGCCTGCTCGCCTGCCTGCTTTCTTGCCTGCTTCTGCCGGCCAACCTGCCTCCCTAACTGCTTGCCAGCCTGCTTGTCTCTCTTGCGTTCCCTCATTTTCCTCCTTCGGAAAAAAAGCTCCTCATGCGTGAGTGGCGAGCAGAAGTGATGGCAGATGGGCCTTGGGCTGCATTATTAAGGAGACTCAGGTAGGCTTACATCCCCTTCCCCTCGCCTCGCCTCGCCTTGCCTCGCCTTAAGAGGGAAACAGTGTCTCTGTCTCCTCTCTCTTGAGCTTCTGCGTTTCTTAGACAGAGACTGTAATGTGCAGGGAAGGAAAATGACAAAGAAAAAGGCAGAGTGGTCATTTTGATTCCTCAAACGATGAAAAAATGTATATTTTTCAAGATTTAAGCCCAAGATTGTAAGAGTATCTGTTCGAGCGATTGGCAGTCCCTTGGAAAAAGCGACAAGGGCTGAGTGGTAATTTTTTCTTCCTCAAAAAGACAAATAAAAACCCACATTTTTTTTGCAGGTTTGGCAGTCTCAAACGGAAAAAATAGACAGAGTGGGACAGGACAGTCATTTGGAAGTCTGTGTTTTGTTTCTTTCG